>NC_133116.1:10200300-10500300 GCF_022965805.1 Primulina eburnea
TGAAATAAGACAAAAATGACTAAGGCGACCGAATGGCGACTGGGAGCAACCGAATGGCGATTGAGTTATATAGTAAAAAATAGTGAGCAAGTTCATGTTTTACATGATACTTAATATATTATGATATATTTTTATGGATAAGAGATTATAAGATAAAAATAGTGTGAAATAAGCTAAAATGCGATTGAGGGCGACCGAATGACGATTGAGTGATATGATAAAAACAAAGTGAGCAAATTCGTGTTTTATATCACATTTACTATATTATGGTACGTTTTCATGGATAAGAAATTACGAAATTAAACATAGTGTGAAATAAGGCAAAAATGACTGAGGGCGACCGAATGGCGACTGAGACCGACCGAATGTCGACTGAGTTATATAGTAAAAAAATATTGAGCAAGTTCAAGTTTTATATTTTACTTAATATATTATATATTTTTTATGGATATGAGTTTATAAAATGAAAAATAATGTGAAAGAAGCTAAAAAGCGATTGAAGGCGACCGAATGACGATTGAGTCATGTCGTAAAAACAAAGTGAGTAAATTCGTGTTTTATATCATATTTACTATATTATGGTGTGTTTTCAAGTATAAGAAATTATGAAATTAAACATAGTGTGAATTAAGGCAAAAATGACTGAGGGCGGCCGAATGGCGACTGGGAACGACCGAATGACGATTGAGTTATATAGTAAAAAATAGTGAGCAAGTTCATGTTTTATATGCTACTTAATATATTATGATATATTTTTATAGATGAGAGATTATAAGATGAAAAATAGTGTGAAATAAGCTAAAAAGCGATTGAGAGCGATCAAATGATGATTGAGTGATTTGGTAAAAACAAAGTGAGTAAATTCGTGTTTTATATCACATTTACTATATTATGGTACGTTTTCATGGATAAGAAATTACGAAATTAAACATAGTGTGAAATAAGGCAAAAACGACTGAGGGGCACCGAATGGCGACTGAGTTATATAGTAAAAAATAGTGAGCAAGTTCATGTTTTATATCCTACTTAATATATTATGATATATTTTTATAGATAAGAGATTATAAAATGAAAAATAGTGTGGAATAAGCTAAACAGCGATTGAGGGTGGACCGAATGAAGATTGAGTGATATGATAAAAACAAAGTGGGTAAATTCGTTTTTATATCTTATTTACTATATTATGATATTTTTCATGTATAAGAAATTACAAAATTAAACATATTGTGAAATAAGACAAAAATGACTGAGGGCGACTGAATGGCGACTGGGAGCGACCGAATGACGACTGAGTTATATAGTAAAAAATAGTGAGCAAGTTCATGTTTATATGCTACTTAATATATTATGATATATTTTTATGGATAAGAGATTATAAAATGAAAAATAGTGTGAAATAAGGTAAAAACAATATTTCTAGTACATCAAGTGGTTTTATTAGATCACTTCATATATCATTCAGTCACTCTTTGTATTATGACATTATTTTTATAGTTTACACTATCACTCCATTATGCTATACTTAAATAGATTAAATAGACCCCAAACGTGAAGTTGCTCGTATTTTCTATTATAAGAATCATATATCACTCAGTCGCTCTCAGTCGCTCTATGGATTATTTTACGTCACTTTTATATTTTATACTCACACGATTATAATATATTATAATATAATAAATAATCCACAAAACATTAATTTGATCACCTTTTATACATGAATAATAAAAAATATTTTCAATTCATTCATACTAAATCATTATGTTCAATTACATTTAAAAAAAACATCCAACCTCCCACTTCCAAAAAACAATATTTTTTAGTACATCAAGTGGTTCTATTAGATCACGCATATATCACTCAGTCGTTCTCAGTCGCTATTTGTATATGACATTATTTTTATAGTTTACACTATCACTCCATTATGCTATACTCAAATAGATTAAATAGACTCCAAACGTGAAGTTGCTCGTATTTTCTATTATAAGAATCATATATCACTCAGTCGCTCTTTGAATTAATTTACGCCACTTTTATATTTTATACTCACATGATTATAATATACTATAATATTGTAAATAGTCCACAAAACATCAATTCGATCACCATTTATATATTGAATAATATAAAATATCTTCGATTCATTCATACTAAATCATTAATGTTCAATTACATTTTTTGAAAAAAACATCCAAACTTCCACTTCCAAAAAACAGTATTTTCTAGTACATCAAGTGGTTCTATTAGATCACTCATATATCACTCAGTCGCTCTTTGTATTACGATATTATTTTTATATTTTACACTATCACTCCATTATACTATACTAAATAGAGTAAATAGACCCCAAAAGATCACTCATATATCACTCAGTCGCTCTTTGTATTATGATATTATTTTTATATTTACACTATCACTCCATTATACTATACTAAAATAGAGTAAATAGACCCCCAAACATGAAGTTGCTCGTATTTTCTATTATAAAAATCATATATCACTCAGTCGCTCTCAGTCGCTTTTTTAATTATTTTACGCCACTTTTATATTTTATACTCACACGATTATAATACACTATAATATAGTAAATAGTCCACAAAACATTAACTTGATCACCTTTATACATTGAATAGTACAAAATATCTTCGATTCATTCATACTAAATCATTAATATTCAATTGCATTTAAAAAAAATACATACAACCATCCACTTTCAAAAAACAATATGTTTTAGTAAAAGTACAAAATAAGCAATAAATATGTCATAAAAATTAAATGATTTAACATATAATCGGATGACATAACATATCAAAGTGGACGACTGAAAACAGAATTGAGCGACTGAAACAGAATTAAGCGACTGACCCATAATATTTGGGCGACAGAATATTTAAGAATGAAATATATGAAAAATTATATTTACAATATATACATTGTAATAAAACCGGTAAATCGATAAAAAATTGACATGACATTAGAACTTACACATGATTTAAAATATTTGACAATGTCGAGAAAAATTGAAACTTTTTTTAGGAAAAACAAATGACTACAATATTCTCTTGCTTAATGTAGAGGAAGAAAAAAATTGAAGAGAAGACCAATGAGTGAAGGATGAAGAAAAAAAGAATCGTTGTAAGAAGGATGAAAAGAATGGAGAGAACAAAAACCCATTTTTCTTTCTCCTCTTTTTGTTTGTATTGTATGCTTATTTTGTTTTAATTATTTTTTAAGTGGATGTTATTTATCAAATTTTGAATTCTAAAGACTAATATATAAAATTAAATTTGCTTAGGGTTAGATTTTTAATTGGCCCCGAACAACTTCTCCATGGGCTGGCGTGGGCTGGTGGGGACGGTGCGATCTTATCAGGAATTATTTCTCTCTTATTTTAATTAAAATATATTTTTATAATTATCTTTAAATGTATTCAAAGCAATCCATAAATTTTTTAATTTACATAATTTATTTATTTTTAATAATAATATATTATATGAAAACATATGGATAGAACTTCGAAGAGTACCTGAGTTTGGTCCACCATAGTCCATAACAACCGGATTGATTGTGAGTTATTACATAATTTGTATTTGAATATTTTAATTTAAGCTAATAAAATAAGGATTGATACAAATCCGCCATATAATCTCTTAAACAATACAACTTTAAAACTAAAGACCAAATTTGAAGAAATAAAATATCAATATTATCATGTATATACAAATCAGTAGGAGCTTAAATATCATGGAACTTTAAAATAAAATATGTCGGAAATTTGTACAAAACAATGAAAATGCTTGAGCTATCTATGAATTTTTGCAGGGAGTTATCAAAGTTTGTGTGATGTCTATATTGTCTTTTTTATTTATGTCGATTAGTTATTTTTCTTCCAAATTCTGGACGATTTATTAATAGAATTTGTTTTAAGTTTAAATTTATCAGGTTTTGGAAATCCAATAGGATTTTAAAAATGTAAATGGAGATTTTGTTAGCCTAAATCTAAGCAGACACAAATTATATTGGTAATTTATGATGTATTTGGATTGAATATTTAAAATTCATAATTTTGAATTTATTTAGAAAACTCAAATATATCTTCCCGTAGCCATGTTGAATTTCAAATTTACCTTTTTGAAAAATATATTAATTCAAGAAAACAAATATCAGATGATTTTTCGAACGCACAAAACACGTACTCATCGGCTACGTCTATCATACAAGGAAATGTTCATAATTTATAACAGCAGCACCACAAAACTGGAACTGAATCACTAGGCAGACACGGAAAACCGAAGCAATCATCCGCCAATTTTATTTGTGTAATTCTACTTAGTGACATGAAAGAAATTTCAACAATATCTTCAGTCTTAGCCACAGGGTGTGAGCTTCTTATTGCCTGCCCCACGAGGGTTGTCGTCTTTCCAGTCGTCCCACACCCTTGCCTTTTCTTGTGCCGCATCATCATCTTCCTCATCGTCCTCGCCTGGTTTTGACTGACGATTATCCTTGTACCATGATGAGTTCGCTTCTTCCATGAGCTTTGCATTATTCTCTTGCCATTTGTTCATAATATTCATCTCCTTCAGCCCAGCTTCTTCGATACTCATAGTTGGCATTCTGTAAATGCGAACCATATTTATTTATTTTCTTTTCCTCAAGTGCGTGTTCAAAGCGAAGAGTCGGGTGATTTTTGAGTTATAAGACTAGCAGCAGCATACCTGTGATGAGGTTGGAAACCTGGGCTGCCATTCTCTCTCTCTCGCTTGTTGGGTTTTTGGAAACAAGGCTAGCGGGTCCGAATATCATACGTTGGTGCTTGTGCTCGTGAAACCGTGACACCTTTGCTCGACCTTCTAAAACATCTTGAGCAAAAGTAGCACATGTAATAGGAGTTGCAGGTTTAGTATATCGAGCCCTTGCCGCAGCATCACGATGCCAGGATTCAGCTTTGTGGGTGCGCTCATTAAGAGTAGATTGTGAATAGTTGCCGTCCCCTTCCTATAAAAGGCGTAGTATCACTTGCACACAGAACATAATTGTGAAAGTTGAATATGGTATATGAAATAAACACAGAGTTGAGGATTCAGGTCACGCGAGGAAAACAATAAAATGTAGTATCGAAGCAACCATGAACTTGACAACAGAAGGCCGGGGAAGCACCTATACAGTAGTCACATTGTAAGAGAACTGAAGGGAACAGAAGGAAATGTTGCCAGACCCGTGGCATATAATTTCATGAAAGAATGCATTCCCAAGACGATGCATGAACATGATAGAGAGAAATATATTACCGACTACATACCTTGGACTGGTTCTCCTTTACAGCTAAGAGCATTTCTTCCTCTTTCTTAAGCATCTCCGACAAATCAAACGACTGTTATAGGCATGTGAGTAAGTACCAAGGAAACAAGATAAAGAAGTTAAAAATACAAAGGACAGTCTCCAAAGATCAGAAACATCCAGACCAACCTTACATAGTGCCAAGGAGATGGTGGTTATCCATGCCTGCAGGCATGTAACCAAACAATCATCATTATGATCCATGCAATGGTATGGAGGGAAGGGGAGGAACAAATCAAAACAATGGTTCTTAATTGAGCAGTGTCATTGAGGGATGCCTTCTAGAATTAGCGCATTGATTTCAACAATTTTGACAACAATCAGGGAAAAATGTGTTATAACAAACAATTTAACATGTTTATGCTTCAAAATAGAATAGAAAATCACGTATCAGATGGTGACATAGGCAATTGCGAGGGTGAATTTTCCTCATAATACTGACACAGAGGAAAATAAATGACCAGCAAAAAATAAGCCTTAAAGCCAACAAGAAAGTGCTGGTGTTAAATAGAGGTGAATTCTCAGTCCAGATATGTCTGTTCAAGTTATTACGACCATAAAATGGTGAATCCTTCCTCTTTATCATGATTCAGAGCAGCTACATAGATTGGCCACATGTATTTTAATTACAAGCACCAGTGAAATGTGCATCATAAAATTGTATATTATGTGCTTTTGGCATTAAGAAGAGCCAGGAGACACAGTGTAACTCACGCTAGAAACCTATTCTATAAAGAACATCACATTGATTAAATGAATTCTCAATAAACAACTTACTTCCCTTTCCTCTTCTCCGTCATCATCCTCTAAATCTTGTTCCCCCCTCTCTATGGGAGTAGATAGTGCAGATGCTCTAGTTGAGCGCCCACGACGTTCCTTCCGTTCCTTTATTTCAAGCAATTTTGACTCGGCCGCTTTTGTGCGTTTGAACCGAGCAATCTGAAGTAAATCCCAAGTATTAGATGCAGAGGAGTACTATCACTTATTCAACAAATGGAACTATGAAGTTCAATGAAACATGTCCGAGGAAGAATGCCAACCTTCTTAGCTCTTTGATCAGCAGATGAATTGCTCCTTGATTGCATAGATGATTCCAGTTCATCTTCTGGTACTAGCTCCATAGCTTCACAAAATGAAATAAATTCCTAGAATATGGCCAAATGAAAATTCGACATTCAAAAAATTATCAATAGCTTCCTTGAGCACATTGCCTTATCGTGTGACCAAAATCTAAAACTAGTACCTTTAGCTTGGCTAGTGAAGCTTTAAGAATCTGAATCCGGTTCTCCTGTGAATTTTTTTCTGTTAGCTCACCAAGATAATATGGAACCTGCATCAAAGACCATGAGTTAAATACTTTTAAATGATAACTTTCAGACACAACCAATACATCAGATTATCACAGAAACGAAAATCAGCTCACGTTTTTTTATCACATTTGCAAGAAAGTGAGTTTAAAGATTAAAGCGGAAAACAAAACCAGAACATTCATCCATTTAGATTACTTTGCCTTTCATGAAGATTAAAAAAATATTCAACACCTACAAGAAGATATTTGAGGTTGTTAGTACTGATATCATCCTTCGCCTCATTAGATGAAAATAACCCCAACTTTCCAATCATATCCTCGCATTTCCTCAAAAGCTCGCAACCGTTTCTCACAGTTTCCTGACAATAATTATTAAAAATGAAACATATACATGAAATAATACTCAAAGGAAAAGATAACAGAATATAACACACATCTAATACACAGTCACTCTAAAACCTGTTCGATTGAAGAATCGGAGGCGATTTGGTGAATCTTTTGAGCCTGCTCAAATAGAATCGGCAACGTAATGTCCTCCATCTGTAATTCCACAAAGCTGATTAGGTTTTGTCACTCAAGTTCTGAAATTGAATACGCGAATTTCAATCAGACAAGATTTCAAGAACTTTGTGTATGTGACTAAGTAAATTAATGAACGTTCAAAATCTGAAATTCGAGGGTTTGGATTTTTTTTCTTTTCCTTTTTTTGGGTGAAAATGGGTTTGATGATATGGTGGAAATACGCCAAATTGAGACTCAAAATCCCCATATCTCCTTCTTAAAAAAAATCCCTGATTCTCCCTCCCATACACATGATGAGAACCAGGTTATTCCATACCTTATGGAATCTGATTCCACCAAAGGGGTTGGAGCGACCATGACCATGCACCTCTGATGGTTGCACTTTTGTATCATATTGCCATAATCATACAAATCCTAGTTTCAAGCTCCTCGGGTACAACCGTGTAGTCTCCATTATCTCATTGAAATTAAATTTTGTATTTAAGCAACTTTTTAGATATGTAAAAACTTGTGAGCTATTTAATACGATTCTTCAGGTTTAAGGGTCGATTTTACCTGCTGAGTCGCAAAGTTTCTTGCTTCTGCTGCCTCGCCGATTTCACAAGCTACGGTTTAGAGTACTACTTTTTATTGTGAATATCGGTAGGTTTGACATGTCTCAAAGATAAAAATTCATGAAACCGTTTCACAAAAGACCTACTCATCATGGTTTCATCATAAATTGTACATATAATAAAATCCATCAAGTATGATCGAATATGATTTCAATAACTAATACTAAGTTCTTATATATATACTAGCCACCGAGGCACACGCGTTGCGTGTGTCATGAATATATGAGGCTAATATATCAAACCTTCATGATTTTACAACACCACTTGATCCATGAAAAGCAAGAGATTCCAAAGCTTAAAAAAATAGGTCAAACTAAACTTGTTACCTTAAATGATATAGATGTTGATCATAAAAATAATATTTTTTTGAAACAGTAATATCATCTAATGTGAAACAATGATAGAACTCAATTTAAAATAATTAAACAAATAGTCAAAATATTGTCTAAAAAACATGAGAATATCATCGCACTAAAATTTATCTAATATCAAAACCTAAAATTTATTTCTACATTCATTTAATAAATTGAAAAAAAAAATCAAGTTGTAGATATCTTTAAGCATTTTATGCATAAGCTAAACACTCTTTGGGCAAGCGTAGTAAGAAATTATTCATTTTATCGAATAATAACATAGTACAACATAAACAAACAAAATAAATAGAACGATCTATTAAAGTGTGCTATAAAAAATCGATATGACAAAACAAAATATAAACTACTGCAAGGATTTCGATAAATACATTACAAATAAAGTAGAACTTGACAAACTTCTTTTATGTGTCCACAAAACCGAAATATTGTAAGTAGACGATATTTAGAAGGAGAAGAAATTGAAGCTAAATAGTATTTAAACCTTTGACAATATTTAGAAGGCAACTCTTAGATATTGGTGTAGACATGTTTAAGTTTCAATGACTCAAGAAATAAAATAACATAATAACCCAAAAAATGTATAAACCATCGTTACATGTTAAATGAAAACCAAGAAAAACCAGTGAGATTAAGTGGAAGGAAACTTACATTATTTGAAAAAGTTATTCGAAATTCGTGAAGTCAAAGAAAAAATTGCAGAGGAAAGAAAGTCTTGTGTGAAAGATCTTTACCGACAAAATCAAAAGAAAGAAAGTTGAAACATTTTTGAGATATAACATTTGAAAGATTGAAGCGAATTTCGCGAAGTTAAACCAAAAATAAATATGATCAAGATACATAAATTGCACAATATTGTTGCCATCAATTGTATCAAAATGCTGAAGGAAGTAAAAACAATCATAAAGAAAAGCATCAATAAGTAAGACAATCGACAAATAAATTGAATTTTCCTAAGTTCACTTTTTATTTGAGTTTCAAACAACCAATGAACAGTACAACCAAGATTGTCCTTGAAATAAGGACATTCAAGCAGAAGTTGTGATGTCTGTGATGTATTTTGTGATGTATCAAAATATATGAGGCTAATATATCAAACCTTCATGGTTTTACAACACCAAGACAGTAAAAAATTTTGTACAACCAAGATTGTCCTTGAAATAAGGACATTCAAGCAGAAGCAGTCGCAGTTACCAAGTATATGTTATCAACATTACCAAAAACATATATTTAATTTAAATTTATAAAACCATGATTATGGGATAATTGAGGTAGACTCTTGTAATCTATTTATTGAAGGATTTCGCAAAGAACACCTTTTCTAAGTTCAATCATAACTATTGTATCAAGCTATCTTTAAATGATCATTATGTTGAATCAAACGAATCCTAACCTTGGGCTTCTTCTGTGTGTCGTCTTCTTCTACTTCTTATTATTAATCTTTAGCGTCAGACTTCCTTTGTATTTCCTACTCTTTGTTCTAAATTCCCCTATTGTAGATCGAAGTGGTTGACGTAATTGTACATATGTCTGTGTGATGTGTGATTTTTTTATTTCTTTGGGATAGTATCAACACGATCAGTCTGAAAAGCATGTTTCGTGGAGTCTCAATTGCAACTACAAATATTCAATCAGGCCTTATTAAGGTCCTTTCAACAGAATAGAATTTCAGCATGTGGGTCGCGCTCACAATGCTTGAATAAGTGCATCCGAGCAAAGTTTAATGGGACATTTATGTTATAAAATAAAGTAGTCCTTTTTTATGCTTCTACTGTGAAACTGTCTATCTAAAATACATTTTGTGAAGGCAGGTCCAGATGGCCTTTTTGAGGTGAAGGAGCATTGATTGCTCTATCTCGAGTGAATGCAATGCAAACTCAGAGGAATAATGAACGGTTTAGTGCATTTATGTGATGTATTTAAACTTGTGATGTCCAAACTTCACTGGAATAGAAAAATTATGGTGAAAATCCCTGAAACTGAAAGTTGTACTCTTCTGGAATGCAGTGTGGATTGTTCCTTTTTTTATTTCTTTTGTACTTATTTTTCCTTGTTAAGACAGTGAAGTAAAACTCCATTTGAATTTGCAACTTATCAAACATGTACAGCCGATTCTTACCTGGATTGTTGGCCTTCCAGATGAGTAATTCGGTCAATGGTGAGTCCTGCACTGGAATAAAACAATTATGGTGAAAATCCCTGAAACTAAAAGTTCTACTCTTCTGGAATGCAGTGTGGATTTTTCCTTTTTCTTGATTTCTTTTGTACTACTTTTCCTTGTTAAGACAGTGAAGTAAAACTCCATTTGAACTTGCAACTTCTCAAACATGTGTAGCCGATTCTTACCTGGATTGTTGGCCTTCCAGATGAGTAATTCGGTCAATGGTGAGTTCGATTGAGCCTTCTGCTATCTCGATAAAGGGTTGGGAGCAAAGTCAGTAGGTTTTGGTTGCTAGTATAATCTATTTGCAATCAATATAAAATCAATTAATGATGGGGTATGGAAAAATCATACGGAAACTTGAAAGCAAAGCATCTAATGATTGCACAAATATTTGCAGAAAACTCTTGGGAGAAAATATAGATTCGTGTTCTATTAAAGAGTTAGTACATGTGGAAGAACAGTTGGGAAAAAGTTTAAGCAAAATTAGGGCTAGGAAGGTGATCTCGTTAATGTCGTTGTGTATAAAAAAAACCTTTCCACTAAAAGTCAATCCCCAAATTGCAAATAAAACGAATCTCCTGGAAACGCAATAATGAAATAACAGGGAAAATCATCGGATTTTCGTCATAGATTCAATTCGAAGCAGAAACAAAACAAAAAATCATAAATCCCACTTCAAGATTTCGTTGAATAATCAAGAATCAAACTGGGAAAACAATTGTACCAGATCCAATGTTTCATTATTGATTTCTTCAAGACTTGTGCCTTTGTCACGAACCCTCACTCCTGTTAGATCTCTTCTTTTTTTTGTTTTTTTTTTCCAATAATCTTTTGTGAAAAAAGAACAAAATGGGATTGTAGAAGAGACGGTGAAATATTTGATCTGAGGTTTTTTACGGAGAAGGGGAAATGGGATTGATCGCTCGATCGCGTAAGAGCAGTGGTTTGCCCGTGGGCCGATGGGGGGTTATGGGCTGAAAGATGTCGGATCAAATTAAACAAAGATGATCAGGGGCAAAAAAGGAAATAAATAAATTAGTGTCCTCCTTGGCAGTTTTTATAAGGTGCTCAGCCTTAATCTACATAATATATATGAAAGCATGAATAAATTGAAATGGGCCTGTTTTTGTACGGTTTTCAGTCATCTAAAATACACGTGGCCTACCATTCTTTCTCCAACACAGCAGAAGTCTGTGCTGTCAATAAACCACGCTTGTGTCACCTACAGCATTCGGTTTTCTCTTTTATTTTCTTTTATGCATATAAAGAGGAGAGACGAGTATCGCGTCTCCTGCTCGATATACTCAATAATCGGCTAATCTTCCATTTCGAGCCCTACCGGCCATCTCAAGCTACGCAATGGCGTTTCCGGCCTTCGAGTGCCGCTCCGATCTTGATTGCACGCGGATTGCTGCACCGTCCGGTAGGAAAATCAAGCCTCCGATGCTCCACGGCGCGATGTCGGTCTACGGACTTTCCTCAAGGATTTAAAAATTCCCACCAAATTTCATTAGGCAGCTGAGCAACAAGGCGCGACGGAACTGTAGCAACATTGGTGTGGCGCAGGTTGTGGCTGCTTCGTGGCTAAACGACCAGGGTGACTGGGATTTCAAGTTCGCAGCTAAGGCTGTCGTTGCTGCGGCTGTGGCCGCCTCCGCGCCGGTTGACGAGGTGATTGTGGCTGAAAATACTACTTTTGATCGGGAAAATGTACGATTTGAGGTCGCGTCCTTTCAAATACGCTTCCTTTTTGAATTTGGATGGTAGCGTCGCGATTCATGCCGGTATGGTTTTAATTAATTCAACATATTCTTTGATTTCGATTTTTCTTTACTTGACTTCTCGGTTATGAAATCTCATTTGTGTGTTTCTTCTAGCATATTTTTATTTTCTTGATTATTGTGAAACATATTTGGAAGTAAAACAGTTTTTCCGATGCCTGATAATTTAAAAAAAATTCTCGGTATATTGATTATTCAGGAAAAGTGTCTGTGGCATTGTAAGAACTCTTTTGCACTATTTGTTGAACGTCCAAATCCAAGATGGATTTCGTAGAATTGCTTTTGTTTATCGTCGTGGATTGTACTTTCTTTTGATGTTTACATTAATGTGTCCAGGTGAAAGATTGGGCCGTGGTATTGTTACTGACACAATTACTACCCCAGCAGTTAATACACCTGCCTATTTCTTCAAGAAATTATGTTAGGACGTCGAGAGCCAGGTTTCATTGTTGTTTTTCACCTGAAAAGTTTGATCTCGAGAATTGTATTCTTATCTGTGTGTTTCATTTCGTCGTAGGTACAAGCCTGAAATTGTTGATATCGTAGTCGGCCGTGTTATTGAGTTATTTTTTTCCCTTTTGCGTCGTTCTTGATCGCCAGATTATTTAAACACAATTTTAATGAGTATTGTTGATTTTTTATAAGACCTGGATAGACATTAACAGTGTATATTGTCTACCATATCTGGTTTCTTTACGATATGAATATGTTGTTTTATGTAAACTCTTAATGAGATCCATCAAGCGAAGCAGATTTTTTCCGTTGATATGTTTTTTTTAAGAGAACCCCAAGCGATGGGGAACTAAGGAGACTTGTCTATAAAAATGAAGCATAAGTACACCGAGGGGGATCAAGCCTAAGCGTGTGATAACCTCAACATGAATCTTGTTTAGCCAACTATATTCAGAAGTTGTTGACTCCTAACAATGCAGCAAAAAGATGACATCAGCCAAAAAAACGACCTCAACCATCAATTTTTATCTCCACCATCTGGGCTTTCCATTTCTGGTAGTACAGGTGAAATGTATGAAAATGGTGTGGTTTCTATATCTTGTACAATATTATGCCTACACGCTCCACTGGAGGGAGCTTGTGTCCCATGTGGGCACATGGCTGGGTGCATGTCTTGTTTGAATGGAATTAAGGCCAAGAAATGGGGCTGCCCTGTATCTCGTTCCAAGATCGATCAGGTTATACATATATATGTTAATTAAATGGCATATGGATAAGATGTTACTGGTGAGTTTCATTGCTCTTGTTTGGAAGGAAATTCTATATTGAACTCGGATCAACTGGATTAGTCATTTTCCATCCCACACCGTCGCATCCTTCATATTCCATAAAAGAAAAAATATACAACGGAATGATCCGACGGTGTCAGGTGGACCATGAAACTTCGGTCTTTCATGATTTGGCTTCCTGCAAACTTTCAAAACCTTTTATTTTCCCTGCAGATTTAAATTACCTTAGCTTTAAGAGACGGATGATCAACTGTTACATGTTGTTTCTCCTTTGTAGCCAAAGATGCACGCCAGCTCGGCTCTGGCAGCGTAACTTACAAGATTGAATTCATGTTTACATAATCTGTTAGTCATTTATGGTGAACACAATGCAAGCTTTTTATGAGTTATATATGCCTCAATATTGTGATTATGCCATAAGAACTTGAAATTCAGTGCATGTATGGTAACCATGATGAAGTTTTTTTTATGGTTGTGTGCTGTATAATTGTTTTTTTGTAAATTTTAAAGTAACTCTGCTCCTTTTGCTTCTCATTCAGCAGAGGTGAGTGTATGTTTCCATGTATAATTTTTCTTAGATGAATGGTACGTACTAGATGAAGTAGTTTATGGGTAAAGTGTAATACTTATGAGAGAGTAAAAACCGTATATTTTTTTTTTTATATATATTTATGTTCAAGAATGTCGCATCTTGTTCACCACTTCAAAATCAGATTTCTTTTAATATTATAGTGTCATTTCTGCCAATTCAAAATTATTTTTCTTCTACAGATTCCATGAACGTACATTGTGGGAGTTAAACTTGTTTACCAGAACAAAACATGGCACCTAATCATCAAATTTGTTTAATTTGCTTGCATTATAATTCAATAATCATGGTTAAATTCAAAAGCCTAACGTCTGTTGAAAATTAATATCTAATGGTCACTACAAAAAAAAAAATTGGATTAGCGACGGTTTAGACAGTCCAACACATAACGGTAAAACCCAGGCTCTGATACCATGTTAAGATTGGAACTTTGACCTAACTCAACCCCAAAAGCTAGCTCAAGGGGGGAGGGTTGTCCAAGCCCATATATACAACTCCCAGGTTAATTATCCAACAGCGTTGCCAAAAGGGTAAGGCGACGGTTTTAACGACAATTTGGCTAACAGGAGGCGTCGTCGCATTCAAAAAGCGACGGTTGTTCAACTCCCGTTGTTATATAGTGACGGTTTTTATGAAGAACGCCGTCGCTATATTTGCGACGGTAAAAATAGCGACGGCGTTAATACCGTCGCAAATATAGCGACGGCGTTTATAAAAACACCGTCGCTACTTTAAGCGACGGTTTAATATACCGTCGCTACTTTAAGCGACGGTTTATATTAAACCGTCGCTATATTAAGCGACGGATTTTAAATCCATCGCTATATTAATCGACGGTTTTTTAAAAAAACCGACGCTTAAGTAGCGACGGTGTTTATACATAAAATTCATATAAAAAAATTACGAACGGAATATCGCACTAAAAAAACTACTAATAAATTTTCTGTAAAAAAAAAAACTTTACCCTAATTTGCACGAAGACATGCAGCTTTATGTCACGGAAGATCGCACCGACGAGGAAATCTACAAAATATTTTACGAAAAATTGTTAGTACAAAACAAAAAAATCGAAACTTTGAAAAAATGGATAAAGTTTCGCTACTACCGGATAGAGGTGAAAAATCGTTTTAGAAAATGATCGCGAAGCTCGGTATATAAAGAACTATAGCGACGGTTTTTACAAACCTGTCGCTATATAGCGACGGTTTTTAAAAACCTGTCGCTATATAGCGACGGTGTTTAGAAAACCGTCGCTATATAGCGACGAGTAAAGAGAACCTGTCGCTAAATTAGCGACGAGTTAAGAAACCCGTCGCTACAGTAGCGACGGTAAAGGCAAACTGTCGCCGATCTAAATCGGCGACGGTTTGTGCAAGAAAACCGTCGCGTTTTTACCTTGCATTTACCAACTTTTTTATTAAAACCGTCGTCTATTAAATTAATCGACGGTTTATGAAAATTTGTCGCTATAATAGCGACGGTAGCGATGGGTTTAATTAAATCGTCGCTTAATTTAATATGCGACGGTTCTAATAAAAACCGTCGCTATATAGCGACGAGAAATAAAAACCGTCGCTATTTGAGCAACGGTTTTACTAAAACCGTCGCTAATCCTTCCGTTTTTTTGTAGTGGGTGTACATTTTTCCAGGGACTAAAATCTACTCCTGATTTCTGAGACTTAATTCCTCTATTTTGCACAAAGGATATAATTGTAGATATGATTATCAGTTGATGAAGTGTTATGCATTGCTTTAAAAAAATTAATTATTTACTAATCACTTGAATATAAATTTTAATATGGTACAAGCTCTAATTGTTGAGACCATTGCTAATCAGCGATACAAAAACATAAAGAGTGTTCTCAGTAAATCTGTTTTTTTTTTAAAGGAGAAACAGAATGTGCTCCTAAATTTGAGCTTTTTTTAATGAAACTATGTCGAAAGAGTGACAAAAATATGACTTTTTGAATTAAATTATGTAGACGAGACCAAAGGGTGCAAATAAAAAGTGCACAAATGTGTTCCTCGGAACTTGAATTCATGGGAAGAACCCGTATGTTTGAACAACACAATTATTTGTAATCTCCTTTACTAACACCATGATTCGGTTTAAGTAACGAGAACAAATTGGTTGTTTACTTGGAGTTCGGATGCATTTGTTGACAGTTATGTTATCGTCGCGCACAAACATATTGTGAGAAACATTAATTTTTTGTGACATGTTCGTTGATGTTTGAAATATCAAAATTATATTTACAAAAATGAGTTGTTATCATCCTTCTTGTCTATTCATATACTTTGATTTCTTTTGTTAGTCTCTCGATGTAATCATCTATTCATCTATCTTGTGAATTAAATTGATTATCATATTTAAATATCTTAAAAACTCGAAGTTACAAAATTCATAAATACATCAACTAAAATCTCAAGTAAAAAATGTTATATCTATTGAAATCCTATCTACATTAACGAGTTTTCAAAGCTCTTTGATGACACTAATATTTTAAATGCTCTTACCGATTGTTTAATGATTCATATTACAACTAATATTTAAGTTAAAGTTGTCGCGTTCGTAAAACCATTAGCGTCAACTATATCATTAAGTGAGGCACCCTTACAACCACTACCCTGATTTATTTATGGATGTTCTTTTTTCGAATTTATGATAACAAATTTATGGAGTAGATCTATTATTAAATTTTAAGATGAACATATACGTTATGTCCAATTCGAGACTTGTTATTAAAATTCTCCTATTTTAATATCAACTCAATATTTTCCTTAAATATTTTCAATTTTATAAATTCTTTGTTTTTCCATATTTTTTTTACTTTGTTAAGTATAATGTCAACTTGAAATAGACTACAAATATAAAAGTAAATAAAAAATTACTATAACCAAATATTATGGCTTTTAAAATTAAATTATTAAATAAGACCTAAACAAATATGAACATATGATTAATTGATCTTGAGATAAATATAAATGCTTATATGTTGGACTACAGAGCTGGGTAAGACACCTCAAGAATTGATGTGCCGCCCTTACCTATATATATATAAACACATTACAATCCCCAAATAGTACTTGGGTTTTTTTTTTTTTTTTTTTATCAAAAGCCTAGCCCATTTAGAATGCAATCACAATGGAAATACGATTGGCCTAGGCCCAAACGAATGAGAGAAAGCTTCTCTTTAAATCCACCTAGGGCTTCTCATATTCACGACACTCTAGTAAAATAGAATAGATAGAAATTCGCGTATTCAATTTCAGAACTTGAGTGACAAAACCTAATCAGCTTTGTGGAATTACAGACGGAGGACATTAAGTTGCCGATTCTATTCGAGCAGGCTCAAAAGATTCACCAAATCGCCTCCGATTCTTCAATCGAACAGGTTTTAGAGTGACTGTGTATTAGATGTGTGTTATATTCTGTTATCTTTTCCTTTGAGTATTATTTCATGTATATGTTTCATTCTTAATAATTATTGTCAGGAAACTGTGAGAAACAGTTGCGAGGTTTTGAGGAAATGCGAGGATATGATTGGAAAGTTGGGGTTATTTTCATCTAATGAGACGAAGGATGATATCAGTACTAACAACCTCAAATATCTTCTTGTAGGTGTTGAATATTTTTTAAATCTTCATGAAAGGCAAAGTAATCTAAATGGATGAATGTTCTGGTTTTGTTTTCCGCTTTAATCTTTAAACTCACTTTCTTGCAAATGTGATAAAAAAACGTGAGCTGATTTTCGTTTATGTGATAATCTGATGTATTGTTCGTGTCTGAAAGTTATCGTTTAAAAATATTTAACTCATGGTCTTTGATGCAGGTTCCATATTATCTCGGTGAGCTAACAGAAAAAAATTCACAGGAGAACCGGATTCAGATTCTTAAAGCTTCACTAGCCAGGCTAAAGGTACTAGTTTTAGATTTTGGTCACACGATAAGGCAATGTGCTCAAGGAAGCTATTGATAATTTTTTGAATGTCGAATTTTCATTTGGCCATATTCTAGGAATTTATTTCATTTTGTGAAGCTATGGAGCTAGTACCAGAAGATGAACTGGAATCATCTATGCAATCAAGGAGCAATTCATCTGCTGATCAAAGAGCTAAGAAGGTTGGCATTCTTCCTCGGACATGTTTCATTGAACTTCATAGTTCCATTTGTTGAATAAGTGATAGTACTCCTCTGCATCTAATACTTGGGATTTACTTCAGATTGCTCGGTTCAAACGCACAAAAGCGGCCGAGTCAAAATTGCTTGAAATAAAGGAACGGAAGGAACGTCGTGGGCGCTCAACTAGAGCATCTGCACTCTCTACTCCCATAGAGAGGGGGGAACAAGATTTAGAGGATGATGACGGAGAAGAGGAAAGGGAAGTAAGTTGTTTATGGAGAATTCATTTAATCAATGTGATGTTCTTTATAGAATAGGTTTCTAGCGTGAGTTACATTGTGTCTCCTGGCTTTTCTTAATGCCAAAAGCACATAATATACAATTTTATGATGCACATTTCACTGGTGCTTGTAATTAGAATACATGTGGTCAATCTATGTAGCTGCTCTGAATCATGAAAAAGAGGAAGAATTCAACATTTTATGGTCGTAATAACTTGAACAGACATATCTGGACTGAGAATTCACCTCTATTTAACATCAGCACTTTCTTGTTGGTTTTAAGGCTTACTTTTTGCTGGTCATTTATTTTTCCTCTGTGTCACAGTATTATGAGGAAAATTCACCCTCGCAATTCCCTATGTCACCATCTGATACGTGCTTTTCTATTCTATTTTGAAGCATAAACATGTTAAATTGTTTGTTATAACACATTTTTCATGTAAATTTTAGTGATTACATTGATTGTGAACTGATTTAATAAATCGTAATGTTGCATTTTCTATTTTTATTCAAATAATTCTAATTCATATCACGGGTGTCAATTCGAGTGGGTTGGGTGGGGTTGAGCAAAAGTATTATTCAAAAATTGCTCAACCCAAACCTAAACCCGAATCTAGCCATCAACCCATATAACTCGATTTTGAATTTTTTAAAGAAAATTAAATAATACTTTTTGTTGTGTGTACATATTGGTGTTTTGATGATTTTTGTGTGTGTAATATGTAAACTACTTGTAATAAACACTGGTTTTACAGTCTTTTATCACCTTACTTGTATATATTATCTGGAATTTTCTTAACCTTCTGAAATTTAATATTAATTGAATAAATATTTGATTTAGGATTCGACTGTAATCAATACACTTCATTGATCCAAAATCTAAAGTAAATTCGTAAGCAGGGAAAAAAAGAGAATTTGAAGGGAGATTAAAGTGTTATTTTTAGGTATTCCAAGTTAAAAATACACTAAATACTGCCATAGTTAAGACTCAGACAAATAATAAAAAAATATATAAAAACAATTCATTGCACACCAACAAAGTTCAAGAAAACATACAGAATCCACCGCCTTGCATATGAATTCTATACAACACCTACTATACACACTGAAGAAGCCTTCAACACAAAATGTTTACAACAGCAGCATAAATCAACTCGTCCTGTGCTATCACACAGATTTGATTGTCATTGGTAAAAAAAATCAACTTTACCAGCAAACGCCAAAAAACCACATTTTGCGGTCGATTTGCATCCAAAATATGCCAATGCATCTTATCTGTGTAATACAAAAACAAGACACAAAAAACCTTTGATCTTTTTCCAAATTTGTTCAGCTGTCAGCGGTCAACGCATTTAAACCCACTGTAAACCCACAACCAAACTGCAAACAAGATGGTGCAAATGATCAGATCTAGGGACAAAACAATCCAAACTTGCTTTTTCCAAACATTCTTTGCCTTGTGATGGTTGTGTAGCCCCAGTAATTCTGTAGAATAAACTCCATTCTTGTGCATAACAAGAGAAAATTCTCGGCCAGATCCTATTCCCATGATTTTCATTTTCTTCACAAACTCGGTTTTCTCCTTTTTCGGTGTTCATTCTTCCCTTTTCCTTGAATTCTCCGAACCACTTTTTCTTGATCATCTTGAACGTCATGGCAGCATCCGAATTATGTCTTCCCACCGAACAGGGCCCCGACCACAACATCCTGTTTGGGTTCATTCTCATCCCCCTGGGAGACCCGAAGCCCTCCACGTCTGTGCCGAGAGCATGACCTAGAAGTTGATGGAAAACCGGGTTAAATTCACCTTGAAAACAATGTGAGCTCAAAAGTTCCAACCTCTTTTTCCCCGGATCCCCGTTAAAAACGTCCTCAAAAGAGTCTTTCACGCTCTTCAAAAATGCCCAACCTTCCGAATTCTCCAATTTCACATCGAAAATCGCGAAATAAACGAAAGGGTCCTCGATCAAGAAAGAGTAGGTGCGGGAGCGGACGGTGTGGGAGAAGGTGGAATGAAAAGCCGGAGTCTTTTCCAAACATTTCGCGGCAAGAGCACCTAGGGTCTCGTCCCTGGAATTGAACTCCGCCAAAACGGTGGTGCCCTTCGCAATGCAGGCGTAGTGTAGCACATCCGGATACAGCACCATTGTACAAATCCAATGCAACCATTAATACCCAAAAAAAATTTCTTATTTCGTAATCCCCTTTTCGCTTCTATTCCTGAAAAAAGAAAATCCAATTGGATGGTTGCTTCAAGTACGTATACAATTGTGGGTTTATCGAAATCAACCCCTTTGAGGTAGGGCAACATGCGGAAACGGCGTCAAAAACGCCGAAAGAAACAACTCTAGGGATTGCGAGAAGTCGCTTCAGCCGCCGGAAAAGGAGAAGAAGCCTCGAACAACTGGGAAATTTAGGTAAATAACACTCAACAACAACATATTTAAAAAACTAGCACTCACTTTTGAAATGTCTATTTTACCCTTATTTTAAATATTTTCAAATCCTTTTTTTTTCTTAGAACCTAAACTAATGTTTTCTTCTTCTTCCTTTGGGCTGCTCATTTGTTCTTTTTTTTTTAGGGTTATGGTAAAAACAAAGTGAGTAATTCGTGTTTTATATCCTATTTACTATATTATGGTATGTTTTCATTGATAAAAAATTACGAAATTAAACATAGTGTGAAATAAGACAAAAATGACTAAGGCGACCGAATGGCGACTGGGAGCAACCGAATGGCGATTGAGTTATATAGTAAAAAATAGTGAGCAAGTTCATGTTTTACATGATACTTAATATATTATGATATATTTTTATGGATAAGAGATTATAAGATAAAAATAGTGTGAAATAAGCTAAAATGCGATTGAGGGCGACCGAATGACGATTGAGTGATATGATAAAAACAAAGTGAGCAAATTCGTGTTTTATATCACATTTACTATATTATGGTACGTTTTCATGGATAAGAAATTACGAAATTAAACATAGTGTGAAATAAGGCAAAAATGACTGAGGGCGACCGAATGGCGACTGAGACCGACCGAATGTCGACTGAGTTATATAGTAAAAAAATATTGAGCAAGTTCAAGTTTTATATTTTACTTAATATATTATAATATATTTTTTATGGATATGAGTTTATAAAATGAAAAATAATGTGAAAGAAGCTAAAAAGCGATTGAAGGCGACCGAATGACGATTGAGTCATGTCGTAAAAACAAAGTGAGTAAATTCGTGTTTTATATCATATTTACTATATTATGGTGTGTTTTCAAGTATAAGAAATTATGAAATTAAACATAGTGTGAATTAAGGCAAAAATGACTGAGGGCGGCCGAATGGCGACTGGGAACGACCGAATGACGATTGAGTTATATAGTAAAAAATAGTGAGCAAGTTCATGTTTTATATGCTACTTAATATATTATGATATATTTTTATAGATGAGAGATTATAAGATGAAAAATAGTGTGAAATAAGCTAAAAAGCGATTGAGAGCGATCAAATGATGATTGAGTGATTTGGTAAAAACAAAGTGAGTAAATTCGTGTTTTATATCACATTTACTATATTATGGTACGTTTTCATGGATAAGAAATTACGAAATTAAACATAGTGTGAAATAAGGCAAAAATGACTGAGGGCGACCGAATGGCGACTGAGACCGACCGAATGTCGACTGAGTTATATAGTAAAAAAATATTGAGCAAGTTCAAGTTTTATATTTTACTTAATATATTATAATATATTTTTTATGGATATGAGTTTATAAAATGAAAAATAATGTGAAAGAAGCTAAAAAGCGATTGAAGGCGACCGAATGACGATTGAGTCATGTCGTAAAAACAAAGTGAGTAAATTCGTGTTTTATATCATATTTACTATATTATGGTGTGTTTTCAAGTATAAGAAATTATGAAATTAAACATAGTGTGAATTAAGGCAAAAATGACTGAGGGCGGCCGAATGGCGACTGGGAACGACCGAATGACGATTGAGTTATATAGTAAAAAATAGTGAGCAAGTTCATGTTTTATATGCTACTTAATATATTATGATATATTTTTATAGATGAGAGATTATAAGATGAAAAATAGTGTGAAATAAGCTAAAAAGCGATTGAGAGCGATCAAATGATGATTGAGTGATTTGGTAAAAACAAAGTGAGTAAATTCGTGTTTTATATCACATTTACTATATTATGGTACGTTTTCATGGATAAGAAATTACGAAATTAAACATAGTGTGAAATAAGGCAAAAACGACTGAGGGGCACCGAATGGCGACTGAGTTATATAGTAAAAAATAGTGAGCAAGTTCATGTTTTATATCCTACTTAATATATTATGATATATTTTTATAGATAAGAGATTATAAAATGAAAAATAGTGTGAAATAAGCTAAACAGCGATTGAGGGTGACCGAATGAAGATTGAGTGATATGATAAAAACAAAGTGGGTAAATTCGTGTTTTATATCTTATTTACTATATTATGATATTTTTCATGTATAAGAAATTACAAAATTAAACATATTGTGAAATAAGACAAAAATGACTGAGGGCGACTGAATGGCGACTGGGAGCGACCGAATGACGACTGAGTTATATAGTAAAAAATAGTGAGCAAGTTCATGTTTTATATGCTACTTAATATATTATGATATATTTTTATGGATAAGAGATTATAAAATGAAAAATAGTGTGAAATAAGGTAAAAACAATATTTTCTAGTACATCAAGTGGTTTTATTAGATCACTCATATATCATTCAGTCACTCTTTGTATTATGACATTATTTTTATAGTTTACACTATCACTCCATTATGCTATACTTAAATAGATTAAATAGACCCCAAACGTGAAGTTGCTCGTATTTTCTATTATAAGAATCATATATCACTCAGTCGCTCTCAGTCGCTCTATTGATTATTTTACGTCACTTTTATATTTTATACTCACACGATTATAATATATTATAATATAATAAATAATCCACAAAACATTAATTTGATCACCTTTTATACATTGAATAATACAAAATATTTTCAATTCATTCGTACTAAATCATTAATGTTCAATTACATTTAAAAAAAAACATCCAACCTCCCACTTCCAAAAAACAATATTTTTTAGTACATCAAGTGGTTCTATTAGATCACGCATATATCACTCAGTCGTTCTCAGTCGCTATTTGTATTATGACATTATTTTTATAGTTTACACTATCACTCCATTATGCTATACTCAAATAGATTAAATAGACTCCAAACGTGAAGTTGCTCGTATTTTCTATTATAAGAATCATATATCACTCAGTCGCTCTTTGAATTAATTTACGCCACTTTTATATTTTATACTCACATGATTATAATATACTATAATATTGTAAATAGTCCACAAAACATCAATTCGATCACCATTTATATATTGAATAATATAAAATATCTTCGATTCATTCATACTAAATCATTAATGTTCAATTACATTTTTTTAAAAAAACATCCAAACTTCCACTTCCAAAAAACAGTATTTTCTAGTACATCAAGTGGTTCTATTAGATCACTCATATATCACTCAGTCGCTCTTTGTATTATGATATTATTTTTATATTTTACACTATCACTCCATTATACTATACTAAAATAGAGTAAATAGACCCCAAACATGAAGTTGCTCGTATTTTCTATTATAAAAATCATATATCACTCAGTCGCTCTCAGTCGCTTTTTTAATTATTTTACGCCACTTTTATATTTTATACTCACACGATTATAATACACTATAATATAGTAAATAGTCCACAAAACATTAACTTGATCACCTTTATACATTGAATAGTACAAAATATCTTCGATTCATTCATACTAAATCATTAATATTCAATTGCATTTAAAAAAAATACATACAACCATCCACTTTCAAAAAACAATATGTTTTAGTAAAAGTACAAAATAAGCAATAAATATGTCATAAAAATTAAATGATTTAACATATAATCGGATGACATAACATATCAAAGTGGACGACTGAAAACAGAATTGAGCGACTGAAAACAGAATTAAGCGACTGAACCCATAATATTTGGGCGACAGAATATTTAAGAATGAAATATATGAAAAATTATATTTACAATATATACATTGTAATAAAAACCGGTAAATCGATAAAAAAATTGACATGACATTAGAACTTACACATGATTTAAAATATTTGACAATGTCGAGAAAAATTGAAACTTTTTTTAGGAAAACAAATGACTACAATATTCTCTTGCTTAATGTAGAGGAAGAAAAAAATTGAAGAGAAGACCAATGAGTGAAGGATGAAGAAAAAAAGAATCGTTGTAAGAAGGATGAAAAGAATGGAGAGAACAAAAACCCATTTTCTTTCTCCTCTTTTTGTTTTGTATTGTATGCTTATTTTGTTTTAATTATTTTTTTAAGTGGATGTTATTTATCAAATTTTGAATTCTAAAAGACTAATATATAAAATTAAAATTTGCTTAGGGTTAGATTTTTAATTGGCCCCGAACAACTTCTCCATGGGCTGGCGTGGGCTGGTGGGGACGGTGCGATCTTATCAGGAATTATTTCTCTCTTATTTTAATTAAAATATATTTTTATAATTATCTTTAAATGTATTCAAAGCAATCCATAAATTTTTTAATTTACATTAATTTATTTATTTTTAATAATAATATATTATATGAAAACATATGGATAGAACTTCGAAGAGTACCTGAGTTTGGTCCACCATAGTCCATAACAACCGGATTGATTGTGAGTTATTACATAATTTGTATTTGAATATTTTAATTTAAGCTAATAAAATAAGGATTGATACAAATCCGCCATATAATCTCTTAAACAAATACAACTTTAAAACTAAAGACCAAATTTGAAGAAATAAAATATCAATATTATCATGTATATACAAATCAGTAGGAGCTTAAATATCATGGAACTTTAAAATAAAATATGTCGGAAATTTGTACAAAACAATGAAAATGCTTGAGCTATCTATGAATTTTTGCAGGGAGTTATCAAAGTTTGTGTGATGTCTATATTGTCTTTTTTATTTATGTCGATTAGTTATTTTTCTTCCAAATTCTGGACGATTTATTAATAGAATTTGTTTTAAGTTTAAATTTATCAGGTTTTGGAAATCCAATAGGATTTTAAAAATGTAAATGGAGATTTTGTTAGCCTAAATCTAAGCAGACACAAATTATATTGGTAATTTATGATGTATTTGGATTGAATATTTAAAATTCATAATTTTGAATTTATTTAGAAAACTCAAATATATCTTCCCGTAGCCATGTTGAATTTCAAATTTTACCTTTTTGAAAAATATATTAATTCAAGAAAACAAATATCAGATGATTTTTCGAACGCACAAAACACGTACTCATCGGCTACGTCTATCATACAAGGAAATGTTCATAATTTATAACAGCAGCACCACAAAACTGGAACTGAATCACTAGGCAGACACGGAAAACCGAAGCAATCATCCGCCAATTTTATTTGTGTAATTCTACTTAGTGACATGAAAGAAATTTCAACAATATCTTCAGTCTTAGCCACAGGGTGTGAGCTTCTTATTGCCTGCCCCACGAGGGTTGTCGTCTTTCCAGTCGTCCCACACCCTTGCCTTTTCTTGTGCCGCATCATCATCTTCCTCATCGTCCTCGCCTGGTTTTGACTGACGATTATCCTTGTACCATGATGAGTTCGCTTCTTCCATGAGCTTTGCATTATTCTCTTGCCATTTGTTCATAATATTCATCTCCTTCAGCCCAGCTTCTTCGATACTCATAGTTGGCATTCTGTAAATGCGAACCATATTTATTTATTTTCTTTTCCTCAAGTGCGTGTTCAAAGCGAAGAGTCGGGTGATTTTTGAGTTATTAAGACTAGCAGCAGCATACCTGTGATGAGGTTGGAAAACCTGGGCTGCCATTCTCTCTCTCTCGCTTGTTGGGTTTTTGGAAACAAGGCTAGCGGGTCCGAATATCATACGTTGGTGCTTGTGCTCGTGAAACCGTGACACCTTTGCTCGACCTTCTAAAACATCTTGAGCAAAAGTAGCACATGTAATAGGAGTTGCAGGTTTAGTATATCGAGCCCTTGCCGCAGCATCACGATGCCAGGATTCAGCTTTGTGGGTGCGCTCATTAAGAGTAGATTGTGAATAGTTGCCGTCCCCTTCCTATAAAAGGCGTAGTATCACTTGCACACAGAACATAATTGTGAAAGTTGAATATGGTATATGAAATAAACACAGAGTTGAGGATTCAGGTCACGCGAGGAAAACAATAAAATGTAGTATCGAAGCAACCATGAACTTGACAACAGAAGGCCGGGGAAGCACCTATACAGTAGTCACATTGTAAGAGAACTGAAGGGAACAGAAGGAAATGTTGCCAGACCCGTGGCATATAATTTCATGAAAGAATGCATTCCCAAGACGATGCATGAACATGATAGAGAGAAAATATATTACCGACTACATACCTTGGACTGGTTCTCCTTTACCGCTAAGAGCATTTCTTCCTCTTTCTTAAGCATCTCCGACAAATCAAACGACTGTTATAGGCATGTGAGTAAGTACCAAGGAAACAAGATAAAGAAGTTAAAAATACAAAGGACAGTCTCCAAAGATCAGAAACATCCAGACCAACCTTACATAGTGCCAAGGAGATGGTGGTTATCCATGCCTGCAGGCATGTAACCAAACAATCATCATTATGATCCATGCAATGGTATGGAGGGAAGGGGAGGAACAAATCAAAACAATGGTTCTTAATTGAGCAGTGTCATTGAGGGATGCCTTCTAGAATTAGCGCATTGATTTCAACAATTTTGACAACAATCAGGGAAAAATGTGTTATAACAAACAATTTAACATGTTTATGCTTCAAAATAGAATAGAAAATCACGTATCAGATGGTGACATAGGCAATTGCGAGGGTGAATTTTCCTCATAATACTGACACAGAGGAAAATAAATGACCAGCAAAAAATAAGCCTTAAAGCCAACAAGAAAGTGCTGGTGTTAAATAGAGGTGAATTCTCAGTCCAGATATGTCTGTTCAAGTTATTACGACCATAAAATGGTGAATCCTTCCTCTTTATCATGATTCAGAGCAGCTACATAGATTGGCCACATGTATTTTAATTACAAGCACCAGTGAAATGTGCATCATAAAATTGTATATTATGTGCTTTTGGCATTAAGAAGAGCCAGGAGACACAGTGTAACTCACGCTAGAAACCTATTCTATAAAGAACATCACATTGATTAAATGAATTCTCAATAAACAACTTACTTCCCTTTCCTCTTCTCCGTCATCATCCTCTAAATCTTGTTCCCCCCTCTCTATGGGAGTAGATAGTGCAGATGCTCTAGTTGAGCGCCCACGACGTTCCTTCCGTTCCTTTATTTCAAGCAATTTTGACTCGGCCGCTTTTGTGCGTTTGAACCGAGCAATCTGAAGTAAATCCCAAGTATTAGATGCAGAGGAGTACTATCACTTATTCAACAAATGGAACTATGAAGTTCAATGAAACATGTCCAAGGAAGAATGCCAACCTTCTTAGCTCTTTGATCAGCAGATGAATTGCTCCTTGATTGCATAGATGATTCCAGTTCATCTTCTGGTACTAGCTCCATAGCTTCACAAAATGAAATAAATTCCTAGAATATGGCCAAATGAAAATTCGACATTCAAAAAATTATCAATAGCTTCCTTGAGCACATTGCCTTATCGTGTGACCAAAATCTAAAACTAGTACCTTTAGCTTGGCTAGTGAAGCTTTAAGAATCTGAATCCGGTTCTCCTGTGAATTTTTTTCTGTTAGCTCACCAAGATAATATGGAACCTGCATCAAAGACCATGAGTTAATACTTTTAAATGATAACTTTCAGACACGACCAATACATCAGATTATCACAGAAACGAAAATCAGCTCACGTTTTTTTTATCACATTTGCAAGAAAGTGAGTTTAAAGATTAAAGCGGAAAACAAAACCAGAACATTCATCCATTTAGATTACTTTGCCTTTCATGAAGATTAAAAAAATATTCAACACCTACAAGAAGATATTTGAGGTTGTTAGTACTGATATCATCCTTCGCCTCATTAGATGAAAATAACCCCAACTTTCCAATCATATCCTCGCATTTCCTCAAAAGCTCGCAACCGTTTCTCACAGTTTCCTGACAATAATTATTAAAAATGAAACATATACATGAAGGCAAAAACTTGTGTGAGACGGTCTCACGGGTCAAATTTTGTGAGACGGATATTTATTTGGGTAATCCATGAAATAATATTGTTTTTTATGCTAAAAGTACTACTTTTTATGGTGAATATGGGTAGGGTTGACCCGTCTCACAGATTGATATCCGTGAGACGGTCTCACATGAGACCTACTCATACATGAAATAATACTCAAAGGAAAAGATAACAGAATATAACACACATCTAATACACAGTCACTCTAAAACCTGTTCGATTGAAGAATCGGAGGCGATTTGGTGAATCTTTTGAGCCTGCTCAAATAGAATCGGCAACGTAATGTCCTCCATCTGTAATTCCACAAAGCTGATTAGGTTTTGTCACTCGAGTTCTGAAATTGAATACGCGAATTTCAATCAGACAAGATTTCAAGAACTTTGTGTATGTGACTAAGTAAATTAATGAACGTTCAAAATCTGAAATTCGAGGGTTTGGATTTTTTTTTCTTTTCCTTTTTTTGGGTGAAAATGGGTTTGATGATATGGTGGAAATACGCCAAATTGAGACTCAAAATCCCCATATCTCCTTCTTAAAAAAAATCCCTGATTCTCCCTCCCATACACACGATGAGAACCAGGTTATTCCATACCTTATGGAATCTGATTCCACCAAAGGGGTTGGAGCGACCATAACCATGCACCTCTGATGGTTGCACTTTTGTATCATATTGCCATAATCATACAAATCCTAGTTTCAAGCTCCTCGGGTACAACCGTGTAGTCTCCATTATCTCATTGAAATTAAATTTTGTATTTAAGCAACTTTTTAGATATGTAAAAACTTGTGAGCTATTTAATACGATTTTTCAGGTTTAAGGGTCGATTTTACCTGCTGAGTCGCAAAGTTTCTTGCTTCTGCTGCCTCGTCGATTTCACAAGCTACGGTTTAGAGTACTACTTTTTATTGTGAATATCGGTAGGTTTGACATGTCTCATAGATAAAAATTCATGAAACCGTTTCACAAAAGACCTACTCATCATGGTTTCATCATAAATTGTACATATAATAAAATCCATCAAGTATGATCGAATATGATTTCAATAACTAATAATAAGTTCTTATATATATACTAGCCACCGAGGCACACGCGTTGCGTGTGTCATGAATATATGAGGCTAATATATCAAACCTTCATGATTTTACAACACCACTTGATCCATGAAAAGCAAGAGATTCCAAAGCTTAAAAAAATAGGTCAAACTAAACTTGTTACCTTAAATGATATAGATGTTGATAATAAAAAATAATATTTTTTTGAAACAGTAATATCATCTAATGTGAAACAATGATAGAACTCAATTTAAAATAATTAAACAAATAGTCAAAATATTGTCTAAAAAACATGAGAATATCATCGCACTAAAATTTATCTAATATCAAAACCTAAAATTTATTTCTACATTCATTTAATAAATTGAAAAAAAAAATCAAGTTGTAGATATCTTTAAGCATTTTATGCATAAGCTACACACTCTTTGGGCAAGCGTAGTAAGAAATTATTCATTTTATCGAATAATAACATAATACAACATAAACAAACAAAATAAATAGAACGATCTATTAAAGTGTGCTATAAAAAATCGATATGACAAAACAAAATATAAACTACTGCAAGGATTTCGATAAATACATTACAAATAAAGTAGAAATTGACAAACTTCTTTTATGTGTCCAAAAAACCGAAATATTGTAAGTAGACGATATTTAGAAGGAGAAGAAATTGAAGCTAAATAGTATTTAAACCTTTGACAATATTTAGAAGGCAACTCTTAGATATTGGTGTAGACATGTTTAAGTTTCAATGACTCAAGAAATAAAATAACATAATAACCCAAAAAATGTATAAACCATCGTTACATGTTAAATGAAAACCAAGAAAAACCAGTGAGATTAAGTGGAAGGAAACTTACATTATTTGAAAAAGTTATTCGAAATTCGTGAAGTCAAAGAAAAAATTGCAGAGGAAAGAAAGTCTTGTGTGAAAGATCTTTACCGACAAAATCAAAAGAAAGAAAGTTGAAACATTTTTGAGATATAACATTTGAAAGATTGAAGCGAATTTCGCGAAGTTAAACCAAAAATAAATATGATCAAGATACATAAATTGCACAATATTGTTGCCATCAATTGTATCAAAATGCTGAAGGAAGTAAAAACAATCATAAATAAAAGCATCAATAAGTAAGACAATCGACAAATAAATTGAATTTTCCTAAGTTCACTTTTTATTTGAGTTTCAAACAACCAATGAACAGTACAACCAAGATTGTCCTTGAAATAAGGACATTCAAGCAGAAGTTGTGATGTCTGTGATGTATTTTGTGATGTATCAAAATATATGAGGCTAATATATCAAACCTTCATGGTTTTACAACATTTTACAACACCAAGACAGTAAAAAATTTTGTACAACCAAGATTGTCCTTGAAATAAGGACATTCAAGCAGAAGCAGTCACAGTTACCAAGTATATGTTATCAACATTACCAAAAACATATATTTAATTTAAATTTATAAAACCATGATTATGGGATAATTGAGGTAGACTCTTGTAATCTATTTATTGAAGGATTTCGCAAAGAACACCTTTTCTAAGTTCAATCATAACTATTGTATCAAGCTATCTTTAAATGATCATTATGTTGAATCAAACGAATCCTAACCTTGGGCTTCTTCTGTGTGTCGTCTTCTTCTACTTCTTATTATTAATCTTTAGCGTCAGACTTCCTTTGTATTTCCTACTCTTTGTTCTAAATTCCCCTATTGTAGATCGAAGTGGTTGACGTAATTGTACATGTGTCTGTGTGATGTGTGATTTTTTTATTTCTTTGGGATAGTATCAACACGATCAGTCTGAAAAGCATGTTTCGTGGAGTCTCAATTGCAACTACAAATATTCAATCAGGCCTTATTACTGTCCTTTCAACAGAATAGAATTTCAGCATGTGGGTCGCGCTCACAATGCTTGAATAAGTGCATCCGAGCAAAGTTTAATGGGACATTTATGTTATAAAATAAAGTAGTCCTTTTTTATGCTTCTACTGTGAAACTGTCTATCTAAAATACATTTTGTGAAGGCAGGTCCAGATGGCCTTTTTGAGGTGAAGGAGCATTGATTGCTCTATCTCGAGTGAATGCAATGCAAACTCAGAGGAATAATGAACGGTTTAGTGCATTTATGTGATGTATTTAAACTTGTGATGTCCAAACTGCACTGGAATAGAAAAATTATGGTGAAAATCCCTGAAACTGAAAGTTGTACTCTTCTGGAATGCAGTGTGGATTGTTCCTTTTTTTTTATTTCTTTTGTACTTATTTTTCCTTGTTAAGACAGTGAAGTAAAACTCCATTTGAATTTGCAACTTATCAAACATGTACAGCCGATTCTTACTTGGATTGTTGGCCTTCCAGATGAGTAATTCGGTCAATGGTGAGTCCTGCACTGGAATAAAAAAATTATGGTGAAAATCCCTGAAACTAAAAGTTCTACTCTTCTGGAATGCAGTGTGGATTGTTCCTTTTTCTTGATTTCTTTTGTACTACTTTTCCTTGTTAAGACAGTGAAGTAAAACTCCATTTGAATTTGCAACTTATCAAACATGTGTAGCCGATTCTTACCTGGATTGTTGGCCTTCCAGATGAGTAATTCGGTTAATGGTGAGTTCGATTGAGCCTTCTGCTATCTCGATAAAGGAGTTGGGAGCAAAGTCAGTAGATTTTGGTTGCTAGTATAATCTGTTTGCAATCAATATAAAATCAATTAATGATGGGGTATGGAAAAATCATACGGAAACTTGAAAGCAAAGCATCTAATGATTGCACAAATATTTGCAGAAAACTCTTGGGAGAAAATATAGATTCGTGTTCTATTAAAGAGTTAGTACATGTGGAAGAACAGTTGGGAAAAAGTGTAAGCAAAATTAGGGCTAGGAAGGTGATCTCGTTAATGTCATTGTGTATAAAATCCATATCCATTAGTTACAGTATCGATTTGTTTTCGTTTCATAACAATATCAATTTGAGTTATCATTCATGTATTCGGCTGTGGTAATCGTCTAGTACATATGCTATAATATATGTTTTTATATTCAATTACATTTAATTGTATGAACCATAATGTGACATGCATAGTTGATTCAACTTCCTTTGCATTGATCATAGTTTATTATTTGGATGAAATCTGGAATTCTATTTATTTTTTATTTTTTATTTTTTATTTGGCCAGAATGCTTTATTTCAAGAACATATCCATCAGCTAAAACAACAGGTATAAACTGAGATCAAGGATCAATAATAATCTATTTATTTGTGATGCTTGATAATTGGCAACCCTAATTGTTTTATGACGCAGGAGGCAAAACTTATGAAAGTAAACACTGATTTAAAGGAAAAGGTGGGTACTGAATCCATAGATTATTCTTTGGTTACTTGTGTTTATATATAAAAGGATGCGAAATTTTTTTTCCTTCCAAAAAAACTCTTGTTTAAGTCAGCAAAGCTAAAATCTTTCAGAATTTTCAACTCACAGGTTAAAAATAAGGGATTAAACTTTTTGGTGATATGAATTCACACCTTTTTTTTATGGAATCAGGTGATTAAAAAAACCTTTCCACTAAAAGTCAATCCCCAAATTGCAAATAAAACGAATCTCCAGGAAACGCAATAATGAAATAACAGGGAAAATCATCGGATTTTCGTCATAGATTCAATTCGAAGCAGAAACAAAACAAAAAATCATAAATCCCACTTCAAGATTTCGTTGAATAATCAAGAATCAAACTGGGAAAACAATTGTACCAGATCCAATGTTTCATTATTGATTTCTTCAAGACTTGTGCCTTTGTCACGAACCCTCACTCCTGTTAGATCTCTTCTTTTTTTTTTGTTTTTTTTTTCCAATAATCTTTTGTGAAAAAAGAACAAAATGGGATTGTAGAAGAGACGGTGAAATATTTGATCTGAGGTTTTTTACGGAGAAGGGGAAATGGGATTGATCGCTCGATCGCGTAAGAGCAGTGGTTTGCCCGTGGGCCAATGGGGGGTTATGGGCTGAAAGATGTCGGATCAAATTAAACAAAGATGAGGGGCAAAAAAGGAAATAAATAAATTAGTGTCCTCCTTGGCAGTTTTTATAAGGTGCTCACCCTTAATATAAATAATATAATATATATGAAAGCATGAATAACTTGAAATGGGCCTGTTTTTGTACGGTTTTCAGTCATCTAAAGTACACGTGGCCTACCATTCTTTCTCCAACACAGCAGAAGTCTGTGCTGTCAATAAACCACGCTTGTGTCACCTACAGCATTCGGTTTTCTCTTTTATTTTCTTTTATGCATATAAAGAGGAGAGACGAGTATCGCGTCTCTTGCTCGATATACTCAATAATCGGCTAATCTTCCATTTCGAGCCCTACCGGCCATCTCAAGCTACGCAATGGCGTTTCCGACCTTCGAGTGCCGCTCCGATCTTGATTGCACGCGGATTGCTGCACCGTCCGGTAGGAAAATCAAGCCTCCGATGCTCCACGGCGCGATGTCGGTCTACGGACTTTCCTCAAGGATTTAGAAATTCCCACCAAATTTCGTTAGGCAGCTGAGCAACAAGGCGCGACGGAACTGTAGCAACATTGGTGTGGCGTAGGTTGAGGCAGCTTCGTGGCTAAACGACCAGGGTGACTTGGATTTCAAGTTCGCAGCTAAGGCTGTCGTTGCTGCGGCTGTGGCCGCCTCCGCGCAGGTCGACGAGGTGATTGTGGCTGAAAATACTACTTTTGATCGGGAAAATGTACGATTTGAGGTCGCGTCCTTTCAAATACGCTTCCTTTTTGAATTTGGATGGTAGCGTCGCGATTCATGCCGGTATGGTTTTAATTAATTCAACATATTCTTTGATTTCGCTTTTTCTTTACTTGACTTCTCGGTTATGAAATCTCATTTGTGTGTTTCTTCTAGCATATTTTTATTTTCTTGATTATTGTGAAACATATTTGGAAGTAAAACAGTTTTTCCGATGCCTGATAATTTAAAAAAAATTCTCGGTATATTGATTATTCAGGAAAAGTGTCTGTGGCATTGTAAGAACTCTTTTGCACTATTTGTTGAATGTCCAAATCCAAGATGGATTTCGTAGAATTGCTTTTGTTGATCGTCGTGGATTGTAATTTCTTTTGATGTTTACATTAATGTGTCCAGGTGAAAGATTGGGCCGTGGTATTGTTACTGACACAATTACTACCCCAACAGTTAATACACCTTCCTATTTCTTCAAGAAATTATGTTAGGACGTCGAGAGCCAGGTTTCATTGTTGTTTTTCACCTGAAAAGTTTGATCTCGAGAATTGTATTCTTATTTGTGTGTTTCATTTCGTCGTAGGTACAAGCCTGAAATTGTTGATATCGTAGTCGGCCGTGTTATTGAGTTATTTTTTTCCCTTTTGCGTCGTTCTTGATCGCCAGATTATTTAAACACAATTTTAATGAGTATTGTTGATTTTTTATAAGACCTGGATAGACATTAACAGTGTATATTGTCTACCATATCTGGTTTCTTTACGATATGAATATGTTGTTTTATGTAAACTCTTAATGAGATCCATCAAGCGAAGCAGATTTTTTCCGTTGATATGCTTTTTTTAAGAGAACCCCAAGCGATGGGGAACTAAGGAGACTTGTCTATAAAAATGAAGCATAAGTACACCGAGGGGGATCAAGCCTAAGCGTGTGATAACCTCAACATGAATCTTGTTTAGCCAACTATATTCAGAAGTTGTTGACTCCTAACAATGCAGCAAAAAGATGACATCAGCCAAAAAAACGACCTCAACCATCAATCGATTCAATCGACACTAGCCCTGTCAAATTATCTCCACCATCTGGGCTTTCCATTTCTGGTAGTACAGGTGAAATGTATGAAAATGGTGTGGTTTCTATATCTTGTACAATATTATGCCTACACGCTCCACTGGAGGGAGCTTGTGTCCCATGTGGGCACATGGCTGGGTGCATGTCTTGTTTGAATGGAATTAAGGCCAAGAAATGGGGCTGCCCTGTATCTCGTTCCAAGATCGATCAGGTTATACATATATAAGTTAATTAAATGGCATATGGATAAGATGTTACTGGTGAGTTTCATTGCTCTTGTTTGGAAGGAAATTCTATATTGAACTCGGATCAACTGGATTAGTCATTTTCCATCCCACACCGTCGCATCCTTCATATTCCATAAAAGAAAAAATATACAACGGAATGATCCAACGGTGTCAGGTGGACCATGAAACTTCGGTCTTTCATGATTTGGCTTCCTGCAAACTTTCAAAACCTTTTATTTTCCCTGCAGATTTAAATTACCTTAGCTTTAAGAGACGGATGATCAACTGTTACATGTTGTTTCTCCTTTGTAGCCAAAGATGCACGCCAGCTCGGCTCTGGCAGCGTAACTTACAAGATTGAATTCATGTTTACATAATCTGTTAGTCATTTATGGTGAACAATGCAAGCTTTTTATGAGTTATATATGCCTCAATATTGTGATTATGCCATAAGAACTTGAAATTCAGTGCATGTATGGTAACCATGATGAAGTTTTTTTTATGGTTGTGTGCTGTATAATTGTTTTTTTGTAAATTTTAAAGTAACTCTGCTCCTTTTGCTTCTCATTCAGCAGAGGTGAGTGTATGTTTCCATGTATAATTTTTCTTAGATGAATGGTACGTACTAGATGAAGTAGTTTATGGGTAAAGTGTAATACTTATGAGAGAGTAAAAACCGTATATTTTTTTTTTAATATTTATGTTCAAGAATGTCGCATCTTGTTCACCACTTCAAAATCAGATTTCTTTTAATATTATAGTGTCATTTCTGCCAATTCAAAATTATTTTTCTTCTACAGATTCCATGAACGTACATTGTGGGAGTTAAACTTGTTTACCAGAACAAAACATGGCACCTAATCATCGAATTTGTTTAATTTGCTTGCATTATAATTCAATAATCATGGTTAAATTCAAAAGCCTAACGTCTGTTGAAAATTAATATCTAATGGTCACTACAAAAAAAAAATTGGATTAGCGACGGTTTAGACAGTCCAACACATAACGGTGGAACCCGGGCTCTGATACCATGTTAAGATTGGAACTTGGACCTAACTCAACCCCAAAAGCTAGCTCAAGGGGGGAGGGTTGTCCAAGCCCATATATACAACTCCCAGGTTAATTATCCAACACCGTTGCCAAAAGGGTAAGGCGACGGTTTTAACGACAGTTTGGCTAACCGTAACAGGAGGCGTCGTCGCATTCAAAAAGCGACGGTTGTTCAACTCCCGTTGTTATATAGTGACGGTTTTTATGAAGAACGCCGTCGCTATATTTGCGACGGTAAAAATAGCGACGGCGTTAATACCGTCGCAAATATAGCGACGGCGTTTATAAAAACACCGTCGCAAATATAAGCGACGGTTTAATATACCGTCGCTACTTAAAGCGACGGTTTAATATAAACCGTCGCTATATTAAGCGACGGATTTTAAATCCGTCGCTATATTAATCGACGGTTTTTTAAAAAAACCGACGCTTAAGTAGCGACGGTGTTTATACATAAAATTCATATAAAAAAATTACGAACGGAATATCGCACTAAAAAAACTACTAATAAATTTTCTGTAAAAAAAAAAAACTTTACCCTAATTTGCACGAAGACATGCAGCTTTATGTAACGGAAGATCGCACCGACGAGGAAATCTACAAAATATTTTACGAAAAATTGTTAGTACAAAACAAAAAAATCGAAAATTTGAAAAAATGGATAAAGTTTCGCTACTACCGGATAGAGGTGAAAAATCGTTTTAGAAAATGTTCGCGAAGCTCGGTATATAAAGAACTATAGCGACGGTTTTTAAAAACCCGTCGCTATATAGCGACGGTTTATCAAAACCTGTCGCTATATAGCGACGAGTAAAGAAAACCTGTCGCTAAACTAGCGACGAGTAAAAACACCCGTCGCTAAATTAGCGACTGTAATAACAAACCGTCGCCGATCTAAATCGGCGACGGTTTGTGCAAGAAAACCGTCGCTTTTTTACCTTGCCCAATCCTTCACTTTAGCGACGTTTTTTATTAAAACCGTCGTCTATTAAATTAAGCGACGGTTTATGAAAATTTGTCGCTATAATAGCGACGGTAGGATACAAGAACGTCGCACGTGGTGACGTGTAAAATACCCATCTCACAAAATGGCGACGGGTTTGTGGAACAGTCGCAATAATAGCAACGGTGTATTGTAAACCGTCGCTAATATAGCGACAGCTTTAATAAGACCGTCGCTATTATAGCGATGGGTTTAATTAAATCGTCGCTTAATTTAATATGCGACGGTTCTAATAAAAACCGTCGCTATATAGCGACGAGAAATAAAAACCGTCGCTATTTGAGCAACGGTTTTACTAAAACCGTCGCTAATCCTTCCGTTTTTTTTGTAGTGGGTGTACATTTTTCCAGGGACTAAAATCTACTCCTGATTTCTGAGACTTAATTCCTCTATTTTGCACAAAGGATATAATTGTAGATATGATTATCAGTTGATGAAGTGTTATGCGTTGCTTTAAAAAAATTAATTATTTACTAATCACTTGAATATAAATTTTAATATGGTACAAGCTCTAATTGTTGAGACCATTGCTAATCAGCGATACAAAAACATAAAGAGTGTTCTCAGTAAATCTGTTTTTTTTTTTAAAGGAGAAACAGAATGTGCTCCTAAATTGGAGCTTTTTTGAATGAAACTATGTCGAAAGAGTGACAAAATATGACTTTTTGAATTAAATTATGTAGACGAGACCAAAGGGTGCAAATAAAAAGTGCACAAATGTGTTCCTCGGAACTTGAATTCATGGGAAGAACCCGTATGTTTGAACAACACAATTATTTGTAATCTCCTTTACTAACACCATGATTCGGTTTAAGTAACGAGAACAAATTGGTTGTTTACTTGGAGTTCGGATGCATTTGTTGACAGTTATGTTATCGTCGCGCACAAACATATTGTGAGAAACGTTAATTTTTTGTGACATGTTCGTTGATGTTTGAAATATCAAAATTATATTTACAAAAATGAGTTGTTATCATCCTTCTTGTCTATTCATATACTTTGATTTCTTTTGTTAGTCTCTCGATGTAATCATCTATTCAGCTATCTTGTGAATTAAATTGATTATCATATTTAAATATCTTAAAAACTCGAAGTTACAAAATTCATAAATACATCAACTAAATTCTCAAGTAAAAAATGTTATATCTATTGAAATCCTATATACATTAACGAGTTTTCAAAGCTCTTTGATGACACTAATATTTTAAATGCTCTTACCGATTGTTTAATGATTCATATTACAACTAATATTTAAGTTAAAGTTGTCGCGTTCGTAAAACCATTAGCGTCAACTATATCATTAAGTGAGGCACCCTTACAACCACTACCCTGATTTATTTATGGATGTTCTTTTTTCGAATTTATGATAACAAATTTGTGGAGTAGATCTATGATTAAATTTTAAGATGAACATATACGTTATGTCCAATTCGAGACTTGTTATTAAAATTCTCCTATTTTAATACCAACTCAATATTTTCCTTAACTATTTTCAATTTTATAAATTCTTTGTTTTTCCATATTTTTTTTACTTTGTTAAGTATAATGTCAACTTGAAATAGACTACAAATATAAAAGTAAATAAAAAATTACTATAACCAAATATTATGGCTTTTAAAATTAAATTATTAAATAAGACCTAAACAAATATGAACATATGATTAATTGATCTTGAGATAAATATAAATGCTTATATGTTGGACTACAGAGCTGAGTAAGACACCTCAAGAATTGATGTGCCGCCCTTACCTATATATATATAAACACATTACAATCCCCAAATAGTACTTGGGTTTTTTTTTTATCAAAAGCCTAGCCCATTTAGAATGCAATCACAATGGAAATACGATGGGCCTAGGCCCAAACGAATGAGAGAAAGCTTCTCTTTAAATCCACCTAGGGCTTCTCATATTCACGACACTCTAGTAAAATAGAATAGATAGAAATTCGCGTATTCAATTTCAGAACTTGAGTGACAAACCCTAATCAGCTTTGTGGAATTACAGATGGAGGACATTAAGTTGCCGATTCTATTCGAGCAGGCTCAAAAGATTCACCAAATCGCCTCCGATTCTTCAATCGAACAGGTTTTAGAGTGACTGTGTATTAGATGTGTGTTATATTCTGTTATCTTTTCCTTTGAGTATTATTTCATGTATATGTTTCATTCTTAATAATTATTGTCAGGAAACTGTGAGAAACAGTTGCGAGCTTTTGAGGAAATGCGAGGATATGATTGGAAAGTTGGGGTTATTTTCATCTAATGAGACGAAGGATGATATCAGTACTAACAACCTCAAATATCTTTTGTAGGTGTTGAAAATTTTTTAAATCTTCATGAAAGGCAAAGTAATCTAAATGGATGAATGTTCTGGTTTTGTTTTCCGCTTTAATCTTTAAACTCACTTTCTTGCAAATGTGATAAAAAAACGTGAGCTGATTTTCGTTTCTGTGATAATCTGATGTATTGTTCGTGTCTGAAAGTTATCGTTTAAAAGTATTTAACTCATGGTCTTTGATGCAGGTTCCATATTATCTCGGTGAGCTAACAGAAAAAATTCACAGGAGAACCGGATTCAGATTCTTAAAGCTTCACCAGCCAAGCTAAAGGTACTAGTTTTAGATTTTTGTCACACGATAAGGCAATGTGCTCAAGGAAGCTATTGATAATTTTTTGAATGTCGAATTTTCATTTGGCCATATTCTAGGAATTTATTTCATTTTGTGAAGCTATGGAGCTAGTACCAGAAGATGAACTGGAATCATCTATGCAATCAAGGAGCAATTCATCTGCTGATCAAAGAGCTAAGAAGGTTGGCATTCTTCCTCGGACATGTTTCATTGAACTTCATAGTTCCATTTGTTGAATAAGTGATAGTACTCCTCTGCATCTAATACTTGGGATTTACTTCAGATTGCTCGGTTCAAACGCACAAAAGCGGCCGAGTCAAAATTGCTTGAAATAAAGGAACGGAAGGAACGTCGTGGGCGCTCAACTAGAGCATCTGCACTATCTACTCCCATAGAGAGGGGGGGAACAAGATTTAGAGGATGATGACGGAGAAGAGGAAAGGGAAGTAAGTTGTTTATGGAGAATTCATTTAATCAATGTGATGTTCTTTATAGAATAGGTTTCTAGCGTGAGTTACACTATGTCTCCTGGCTCTTCTTAATGCCAAAAGCACATAATATACAATTTTATGATGCACATTTCACTGCTGCTTGTAATTAGAATACATGTGGCCAATCTATGTAGCTGCTCTGAATCATGATAAAGAGGAAGAATTCAACATTTTATGGTCGTAATAACTTGAACAGACATATCTGGACTGAGAATTCACCTCTATTTAACACCGGCACTTTCTTGTTGGCTTTAAGGCTTATTTTTTGCTGGTCATTTATTTTTCCTCTGTGTCAGTATTATGTGGAAAATAATATTTCTACAATCTAATATTTTATTACAATGCTAATCTAATCTATCATCTCTCCGCCATCGCTGTCACTGGCACTGTCGTCTCCTACTACCTCCATCGGTGCTACTTCTTCCTCTTCCATATTCTCTATCTGTAAGGCTCGAGAATTACCAGTATTATTGATGTTAGATTTGTATAGATAAGAATGCATGAATTATGAGATTTTGAGCAGCAGGGCCGAAGCCACACCGCACCCGCGGTACAGGAAGGACCGTACCCGCGGTGCATTGATAGAAAATTTGTGAATTTGTGCGAAGCAACACCGCACCCGCGGTGCTAACAGGACCGCACCCGCGGTGGTGAGACCGCACCCGCGGTCATGCAAGGACCGCACCCGCGGTCTCGGAATTTTGGAAAATGGACGGACTGCCGAAAGCATAGCGCACCCGCGCTCTTGAGCTGCCGCACCCGCGGTGCTGCATGCAGTAATGCCACCCTTTCCTCTTGAGCTGACACATGGCATGGTATATATATGATTTGTGCTGATTCAGTTCTTCCCCATTTCAGTGAAAGCACCGAGAGCTATTTTCAAAGAAGGTGAGAGGTTTCCTTCATATTAGAATTGAAGTTTTGCAAGATTTAGCCATCCGATTTTAGATCCGACTTCGGTTTTGAACTCCTCTCATCAGTTGCTATTCAAGGATGTAAGTTTTGTTACATTTCAACATAATTCAGATTGTGTATGTTGGGAGAAATTCAGATTTGAGTTAGAATATGTGTTCTTGATATCTTGAGCTTGGTATATTCGTTATCAGATCGAATTTCGGACACCGTATGCTATTATTCGAAATTTCAGCATGTATGATGTTAAGATTGTACAGATTTCAGTTTATGTATTGAGGTGTTGATGAGATTATGAGTTGATTGTGATTGAGTACGATGTTCTTGAGTTGACCGGTACCGAGAATTACACTGTTATGCCGCCGATTTGTACCGAGATTTATTATTGATTTGCATATATGTTTCTTTGAGTTAGAGATTGATATGGTGTGTCTACACATTGCCATTTCAGATTTGAAGTGACAGGTTTGACATTTGATTCGAGATCTTGACAGACAGTGCGACAAGAAAGGTATAATTCATGTGGTCACGGGATTGCACAACTCGATTCAGATTTGATACGAGTTTCCCTAAATCACATACTAGATTGTTATTACATTTGATTATGTAATGTTTTGGTTATTGATTTAGATTCGAGTCCTGAGATAGGAGATATTGGCAGACTTGCCAAAACTAGACGTTTCGGTGTATCGACGCATAGGAGCAGATTTGCTATATGTGTAGACTCTCGATACAGAGTTGACCGAAGTCTAGGAATAAGACGTACCGTTGCCCCGAGTGGTTGGGTAGGTAACAGACCGTCTTATTCACACCGTGATCCCTAGATTAGAAATGAGTCGAGTCAAGATTTAAATGTTGAATACAGATTTGTATTCTTCTACATGTTTAGATTTTATTCATGTTACTTGATTTATGCTATGCGTTTGTATATGATGTTTACATTGCATGCATCCATGTTTTATACTGGGATATGTTCTCACCGGAGTTATCCGGCTGTTGTCGTGTCTGTATGTGTGCATGGCAACAGGTGGGGCAGGATCTGGGTCTCGAGCTAGATGAGAGATTGACGATAGCGTGGAGATCACGGGCGTTGAAGATTTCTAGTGTTTTCCTTTTGACTTGTACTATTTATGTTGTAGTTGGGATTTGAACACTAGCGTATGAGTTTATCAAACAGACATGTATGTATATTATGTTGTTTATTTAATATCAAGACATGATATGCTGTAGTTATACATTTAAATTAATGTTAAAAGCAAAATTTTGACCCACATTTTCGAACAAAGATCCAATTAAATCCCAAAAGAATTGAGTTAGAGCCCGGGTCCCCACAACAGGTGGTATCAGAGCAGTAGGTTCTGTAGACTGAGATAGAATAGAATGAGCGGGGTAGATCGAGTCATCTTCCTTGCTTTTGAGATGCTAGCATGATTATTGCTTTCCCTATTATATGTTGTGTTGTATTATCTGAATTGATTTACAGCATTTCAAGCCTGAATCAGAACCGATTCTCGATCAGAGTCTATGATCAGAGGAGGGCTGAGACAGATGATATTGATTGTGTACTAATCAGTTTGATAATCAGATCTATGCCGCCTAGACGTATACCACAGCCAGAGCAGGGTAGCACATCAGGTGTACAAATGGATGTCACCGCTACGCCGATGGAGACCTTATTGAAGAAATTTCAGTCTTTCCATCCGCCTACCCTGAAGGGTACAGAGAGTGCAGTAGAGTGCGAGAGCTGGCTTGATGATATCGAGATGTTGTTTGAGTCTTTGGCATATACTGATGAGCGACCTGTGAAATTGATAGGGCATCAGATGCAAGAGGTTGCCAAGAGCTGGTGGTTGACTACGAAGAGAGCCTTGGAGCACCGAGGCATTGACATTTCCTGGAAAGTCTTCAAGGATGAGTTCTATCAGCGCTTCTTCCCCGTCTCCTACCGGAAAGATAAGGGAGCTGAATTTGCGAATCTGAGACAGAGACAGTAGAACATCGAGGAGTATGTTGCTAAATTCTCTGCATTGCTACGATTTGCACCGCATGTAGCAGGGAACGACGAGGCAGTGGCTGATCAGTTTATCAACGGGCTGAACCCCGATGTCTTTACCTTGGTGAACACGGGCCGGCCTAGTACTTTTTCAGAGGCATTGAACCGAGCGAAGGGAACAGAGGCTGGCTTGATCAGGCAGCGAGGAGCTTCCTACGGTGTTCAGGGGCAGAGACCGCCACAGCCTACTACCGTACAGTTTCCACCACCTCCTCCTCGTTTTGACAGTGGAGCTAGTGGTAGTGGCAAGAAGGAATTTCTGAAGGCTAAGGGCAAACAGTTTAAGAAGTCCGGAAGTAGTTCATCGAGTTCGAGTGGATCTCGACAGAGAGGTCAGGGTTCAGATTACAGTGGCGTGTATTGTAGCTCGTGTGGAGGACGACATGTGACGGAGCAGTGTCAAGGAGTTATGGGACGCTGCAACATCTGTAGGCAACAGGGACACTTCGCTAGAGTTTGTCCCCAGAGAGGTGCACAACGATTCCAGAGCACCGGATCATCAGCACCAGCGCCACAGATGGAGAGACAGGCATCTTCTGTACACTCCTTTCAGACACCCTCTACACCGACCCAGCAGAGACCAGGAGGTAGTCAGACTGTGAGTCAGCCTCCCCGACAGCAGGCACGTGTCTTTGCCCTGACAGAGGAGCAGGCGCAGGAGGCGCCAGATGACGTCATTGCAGGTAGCTGTTTTCTTTGCGGTTATCCTGCATATGTGTTGATAGACACAGGTGCATCTCATACATTTATATCTGAACATTTTGCATTGAGACATTCATTGCCTGTTGAGTCGATGTCTACGGTAGTGTCTATAACTTCTCCGTCGGGAAGTGGTTTGATATCTGTGACTACTGTTAGACACTGTATGCTTCAGTTTGAGGGGCATGAGATCGATCTTGATTGTGTAGTACTTGGTTTAGCTGATTTTGACTGTATAGTTGGTATAGACATGTTAACCAAGTACAGGGCCACGGTAGATTGTTTCCACAAGATTGTCAGATTCAGACCCGATATGACAGATGAGTGGAAATTCTACGGCAAGGGTTCCAGATCTCGGATTCCCTTAGTATCTGCTCTGACTATGAGTAGACTGCTTCAGAGAGGAGCAGAGGGCTTTCTTGTATATTCAGTAGATTTACTGAAGTCGAGCCCAGCATTGGCAGATTTGCCAGTGGTTTGCGAGTTTGCAGATGTTTTTCCTGATGAGATTCCGGGGCTGCCTCCAGTTCGAGAGGTTGATTTCAGCATTGATCTTGTGCCAGGCAGTGTTCCTATCTCGAGAGCTCCATATAGGATGGCACCGATAGAGCTGAAAGAGTTGAAAGCACAGTTGGAGGATCTTCTGTCCAAGGGATATATCAGACCCAGTGTATCACCTTGGGGTGCTCCGGTGCTTTTTGTCAGAAAGAAAGATGGTTCGATGCGACTGTGCATTGATTATAGACAGTTGAACAAGGCGACCGTGAAGAACAAGTATCATTTGCCTCGCATCGACGATCTGTTTGATCAGTTACAGGGATCTTCGGTATACTCGAAGATTGATTTGAGATCAGGGTATCATCAGCTCCGAGTTAGAGACGTTGATATTCCAAAGACTGCATTCCGAACCAGGTATGGGCATTACGAGTTTATTGTTATGCCTTTCGGTTTGACGAATGCACCAGCGGTTTTCATGAGTTTGATGAATCGTATTTTTCAGAGCTATTTAGATGAGTTTGTTATTGTTTTCATTGATGATATTTTGGTGTATTCGAAAAGTTGGACTGAGCATGCAGATCACCTGAGGATTGTATTGAAGACTTTGAGAAATGAGCAGTTGTATGCCAAACTGTCCAAGTGTGAATTCTGGTTGCGACAGGTTGTCTTCTTGGGGCATATTATATCTGGAGAGGGTATTGCGGTAGATCCGAGTAAAGTTGAGGCTGTGATCAGTTGGTCGAGACCGACTTCTGTGCCTGAGATACGCAGTTTCATGGGTCTAGCCGGGTATTATCGACGTTTTATCCGAGATTTCTCCAGTATAGCGAAGCCTATCACCCAGTTGACACAGAAGAATATGCCATTTGTATGGTCAGAAGAGTGTGAAGCCAGTTTTGTAGAGCTGAAGAAGAGGCTGACTAGTGCGCCTGTCTTGACAATTCCTGCAGGTACAGGTGAGTTCGTTGTATACTGTGACGCATCTCACAGAGGGTTAGGATGTGTTCTTATGCAGCGAGGGCACGTGATAGCATACGCCTCTAGACAGCTGAAGCCGCACGAGACTCGTTATCCGATTCATGATCTTGAATTGGCGGCGATTGTATTTGCACTCAAGATCTGGCGTCATTATCTGTATGGCGAGAAATTTGAGATCTATTCCGATCATAAGAGCCTGAAGTATCTCTTTTCTCAGTCAGAGTTGAACATGAGGCAGCGACGATGGCTTGATCTGCTGAAAGATTTTGATTGCGAGATCAAGTACTATCCAGGGAAGTCGAATGCAGCGGCAGACGCCTTGAGTCGAAAGGTATGTGCTCTTTCCTTGTCGACTGTAGGTGTATCGAATTTAGTAGAGGATTGTTGCTTGTCTGGATTGACATTTGATACAGAGAGTAGACCGCTGCGACTTGCTGCGATTCAGATTGAGCCAGATCTGATTTCGAAGATCAAAGAAGCACAGAGAACTGATCCGAGCGTGCAGAGATCGATTGATATGGTCAGAGCTGGTCATATATCAGAGTATCAGGTTAGAGATTCTGTTTTGTATATGAATAACCGCTTATTAGTGCCAGAGATTTCAGATTTGAGACGACAGATCATGTCGGAGGCACACTGTAGTCGGTTCAGCATTCATCCTGGTGGCAGGAAGATGTATAACGACTTGAAGACACAATTCTGGTGGAAGCAGATGAAGACAGACATTGCAGAATTTGTGTCTAAGTGCCTGAATTGCCAGCAGGTGAAGGCAGAAAGAAAGAAGCCCGGAGGTTTACTTCAGAGTTTGTCTGTTCCTGAATGGAAATGGGACCACATTTCCATGAACTTCGTGACGAAGTTACCTCGATCTTCGCAGGGCTGTGACGCGATTTGGGTTGTGATAGACAGATTGACCAAATCAGCGTGCTTTATTCCGTACAGAATGACCTATCGACACGATCAGATGGCAGAGTTGTATGTCAGAGAGGTCATCAGATTGCACGGTGTGCCGAAGTCGATCGTATCAGATCGTGATCCACGATTCACTTCTCATTTCTGGCACAGTCTGCAACAGGCTCTTGGTACGACTTTGCACCTGAGCACTGCTTATCATCCCCAGACAGACGGACAGTCAGAGCGGACTATCCAGACTTTAGAGGATATGCTGAGAGCTGTAGTACTAGATTTTGGTACTAGATGGCAAGATTCATTGCCGTTGTGTGAGTTTTCATACAACAACAGCTATCAGACTAGCATTGAGATGGCACCATTCGAAGCTTTATACGGAAAAAAGTGCAGATCTCCGCTGTATTGGGATGATATCTCCGAGGTACCAGAGTTGGGACCTGATATGATTCGTGAGATGACCAAGAAAGTGAAGATCATTCAGAAGAGAATGAAGACGGCACAAGATAGGCAAGCAAAGTATGCCAATATCAGACGCAGACCGTTAGTGTTTGATCAGGGAGACAAAGTATTTCTGAAGATTTCACCTTTCAGAGGCGTTGTCAGATTTGGCAAGCGTGGGAAGTTGTCTCCTAGATACGTCGGTCCGTACGAGATCCTTGAGAAGATTGGCGATCGAGCTTACAGACTTGCTCTTCCTCCTTCACTGTCCGGTATACATGATGTTTTTCATGTATCGATGTTGCGCAAATACATGCCGGATGATTCTCATGTCATTCAACCTGACGAAGCCGAGCTAGATCATACTCTGAGCTATATTGAAAAACCGATACAGATTCTTGATCGGAAAGAGAAACAACTTAGAACCAAGACTATTCCGCTTGTGAAGGTTCAGTGGAGTCGTCATGGCATCGAGGAAGCAACTTGGGAGACAGAGTCTGAGATGAGACAGAGGCATCCCGAGTTATTTTTATGATGTGAGTCTTTCTTCCCGTTGTGACTGTACAGTTTTGTATATACTTGCATTATTATTTGCTCATGAGTTCGAGGACGAACTCCTGTCTAAGAGGGGGAGAAATGTAAGGCTCGAGAATTACCAGTATTATTGATGTTAGATTTGTATAGATAAGAATGCATGAATTATGAGATTTTGAGCAGCAGGGCCGAAGCCACACCGCACCCGCGGTACAGGAAGGACCGCACCCGCGGTGCATTGATAGAAAATTTGTGAATTTGTGCGAAGCAACACCGCACCCGCGGTGCTAACAGGACCGCACCCGCGGTGGTGAGACCGCACCCGCGGTCATGCAAGGACCGCACCCGCGGTCTCGGAATTTTGGAAAATGGACGGACTGCCGAAAGCATAGCGCACCCGCGCTCTTGAGCTGCCGCACCCGCGGTGCTGCATGCAGTAATGCCACCCTTTCCTCTTGAGCTGACACATGGCATGGTATATATATGATTTGTGCTGATTCAGTTCTTCCCCATTTCAGTGAAAGCACCGAGAGCTATTTTCAAAGAAGGTGAGAGGTTTCCTTCATATTAGAATTGAAGTTTTGCAAGATTTAGCCATCCGATTTTAGATCCGACTTCGGTTTTGAACTCCTCTCATCAGTTGCTATTCAAGGATGTAAGTTTTGTTACATTTCAACATAATTCAGATTGTGTATGTTGGGAGAAATTCAGATTTGAGTTAGAATATGTGTTCTTGATATCTTGAGCTTGGTATATTCGTTATCAGATCGAATTTCGGACACCGTATGCTATTATTCGAAATTTCAGCATGTATGATGTTAAGATTGTACAGATTTCAGTTTATGTATTGAGGTGTTGATGAGATTATGAGTTGATTGTGATTGAGTACGATGTTCTTGAGTTGACCGGTACCGAGAATTACGCTGTTATGCCGTCGATTTGTACCGAGATTTATTATTGATTTGCATATATGTTTCTTTGAGTTAGAGATTGATATGGTGTGTCTACACATTGCCATTTCAGATTTGAAGTGACAGGTTTGACATTTGATTCGAGATCTTGACAGACAGTGCGGCAAGAAAGGTATAATTCATGTGGTCACGGGATTGCACAACTCGATTCAGATTTGATACGAGTTTCCCTAAATCACATACTAGATTGTTATTACATTTGATTATGTAATGTTTTGGTTATTGATTTAGATTCGAGTCCTGAGATAGGAGATATTGGCAGACTTGCCAAAACTAGACGTTTCGGTGTATCGACGCATAGGAGCAGATTTGCTATATGTGTAGACCCTCGATACAGAGTTGACCGAAGTCTAGGAATAAGACGTACCGTTGCCCCGAGTGGTTGGGTAGGTAACAGACCGTCTTATTCACACCGGGATCCCTAGATTAGAAATGAGTCGAGTCAAGATTTAAATGTTGAATACAGATTTGTATTCTTCTACATGTTTAGATTTTATTCATGTTACTTGATTTATGCTATGCGTTTGTATATGATGTTTACATTGCATGCATCCATGTTTTATACTGGGATATGTTCTCACCGGAGTTATCCGGCTGTTGTCGTGTCTGTATGTGTGCATGGCAACAGGTGGGGCAGGATCTGGGTCTCGAGCTAGATGAGAGATTGACGATAGCGTGGAGATCACGGGCGTTGAAGATTTCTAGTGTTTTCCTTTTGACTTGTACTATTTATGTTGTAGTTGGGATTTGAACACTAGCGTATGAGTTTATCAAACAGACATGTATGTATATTATGTTGTTTATTTAATATCAAGACATGATATGCTGTAGTTATACATTTAAATTAATGTTAAAAGCAAAATTTTGACCCACATTTTCGAACAAAGATCCAATTAAATCGCAAAAGAATTGAGTTAGAGCCCGGGTCCCCACACTATCACTGAATGTAGGTAATTATTTTGCTCCTAAAGCTTGTCCATAGCTCAGTGGATCTTTGAAATATACCGGTCCTGCCTGGCGATGAACTCCTCCTGGCGCTGACGGGTCTGAGCAGCGCGATCCTTCTCTGTCTCTATCCTCTCAAGTAAATCCTTGTTGAATGAGACCAAGCGCGCGAAGCAAATCGAATTCGTCGGTATCTGTAGCATTTGACTTTCAGCCACATCCAAATGATGAGTGAGTCGCTGTACGTCCGACTCCAGCAGGTGTTTAATCTCTTTAAGCTCTTGCCTTTCTAATTTCTCTTTGGCCAGTTGCGCCTTTAAAGTTGCTATTTCCCTAGCGTGTTATCGATGGTAAGGTGACGCATACGGAGAGCAGCCTGTGCGCGAGTACGAGGGGCAGCCATTTCCTAGGATAAAAATGGAAGGTAAAGCATCAGAATCGTATAAAGGGTGGAAAAGCACAAACAAAGCGATCGTGGAAAATGATACTAGTAGATTTCAGAACGATTGAAGGGATACATTTTTGAAGTCTATTCGAAATTTAGGAAACATATGAAAGTTAGACTTCAAGAAGTTGAACTCGAATTGAGATACACTAGGCTTTTGCCAAAATTTGACTTCGCCAAATTTTGTCTGTCAAAATCCCAGTGGGATTATGAACCTGGCGGCTCTGATACCACTTAAATGTCACGCCCCGTGTCCGAAGCATCGGTGACATCCGGCATTGTTTAACAATTATATTGAAAACAATAAAGCCTCGTATCAAATCAAACCAGTCTTTTTCATAAATAAAATATTGTCTTACAACGACAACGCAAAATGAAGATTACATCTGAGTTTTCGAAATGAAAAAAAAGGAAAGATAGAAATTCTCTGAATTCTTGATCTCAGCAGTCGATCACCATCCCCAGAATGCCTCTTGTTCCTCCTCATTTACTTGTTCCTCAGTTTTATCTGAAATTTGTAAGGGGTGAGTGTTTTGGAAACACTCAGCAAGTGGGGGTTGATCGATTTCCAATGATACATATAGAACTTAATTGTTAAAACAATTCTTTAACAACCTTTCAAATCTTACTACATAACTTATCATAACGGAAACGAACATGAGACAGATATTTCAGAACGAAACAGATTTCTCAGAACAAATCATATCAGAACAAACACAACACTGTTACTCATCTCATTTCCATGGTCAAATTATCCCCAATATGTTACTCCTCTAAGGGGTGGGGCCAGAAATGGTTTTATACCCACCATTGGGGGCCGAACAGAAATGTTTTTATAGCCACCATTGGGGGCCACAAATGGTTTTATACCCACCATTGGGGGCCAGACAGAATCACAATTCTCGTCCCATTTCAAATTGAATCATAACAGTGTGACACAGAGTTCAGAAGTTACAGACAGAACTTTTCAGACGTTCGGATTTCAGAGTTTTTCATACTGACACAACGGAATTAAGAAATTCGAAGCACAAAGGAGAACACATAATCGATCAAAATTTTAAATAAAGCAGACTGATATTTTCGAAAATAAAGGACACACCAACATGCATGTCACGTTATTTATATCAAGGTTTAAAAATACAAATGAATATATAACAAAAGCCCACTTACACTTGTAGATTTTTGTTCAAAGCTTTCTTCCAAAAATCGGGCAGCACCTCGGCACGACTTTGACAATTGAGATCTTCGGTCGAGCAGCACTCCGACACAATTCCAACAAATACTGTCTTCACTCTGACAGCACTTCGGCACATAATTCAGCACTTGAACCGCACGAGCTTCCTTCCTTGCTTGTTGGCCGAAAATATGGGAGAATGAGGGGAAGGGAAAAACCGAAACTTGGCTTGAGTTTTGGAGCACCTTTCCTTCAACTTTGGGTTAGTATTTATAGGCCACATATTGCCCCTTGGACATGCCCCATGGTCAACCACTTGGTCCCCAAGAAATGCCATAATGGTGTTCATTATGATGGTTCAAAGATTCATGCTTGAATTCTCCAAAATTCCATGCATTTTCAAGTTCTAGAATGATTTCCCAAGCTCCCATGCATATTAAATTTGTCTTAACCCTTAGCTTAATCCCTTAGCTCCCTTATGGGTTTAATCAAAAGTCATTTCTTGCATACTCAATTTGTCCAAATCTCTAGCTCATCTTTTAGCTCCCTTTATGGTCTTGTTAGGACAAGCTTGGTTGAGATTCCTCGAGCTGAAAGTTTCTATCCTTGAGCTGGGGTTTTATTCCTCCCGTAAAAACTCTTCGATGAATGCGGTTAGTGGCAGCTTAGCATGCCGATGAACTATTCCTCGAGCTTAGAATCTACCTTTTCGAGTTACATTTGATAAAATTTAAGTTATTATTCAAGTTGTTTAGTTGAAACGAGATTTGCTGAACTTATTTTAAGTAATTTTCATATTACTTACTTGATTTGCTTTGGTCGAAATTTCCGGGTTCTCACAGGTTACGTGCCTGCAGGCATGGATAACCACCATCTCCTTGGCACTATGTAAGGTTGGTCTGGATGTTTCTGATCTTTGGAGACTGTCCTTTGTATTTTTAACTTCTTTCTCTTGTTTCCTTGGTACTTACTCACATGCCTATAACAGTCGTTTGATTTGTCGGAGATGCTTAAGAAAGAGGAAGAATGCTCTTAGATTGGCAACGGGTTTTGCGTTCCCGTCGCTAATATAGCGACGGGTTTTCTGTAACCGTTGCTATATAGCAACGGTTTGGGCAAAACAATCGCTTATTAAATTAAGCGACGGTTTTCTTACACTGTCGCTATATAGCGACGTTTTTTTTATTAAAACCGTCGTCTATTAAATTAAGCGACGGTTTATGAAAATTTGTCGCTATAATAGCGACGGTAGGATACAAGAACGTCGCACGTGGTGACGTGTAAAATACCCGTCACACAAAATTGCGACGGGTTTGTGGAACAGTTGCAATAATAACAAGAACGTCGCACGTGGTGACGTGTAAAATACCCGTCACACAAAATTGCGACGGGTTTGTGGAACAGTCGCAATAATAGCAACGGTGTATTGTAAACCGTCGCTAATATAGCGACGGCTTTAATAAGACCGTCGCTATTATAGCGACGGGTTTAATTAAACTGTCGCTTAATTTATTATGTGACGATTCTAATAAAAAAACGTCGCTATATAGCGACGGGATATAAAAACCGTCGCTATTTGAGCAACTGTTGTACTAAAACCGTCGCTAATCCTTCCGTTTTTTTGTAGTAGGTGTACATTTTTCCATGGACTAAAATCTACTCCTGATTTCTGAGACTTAATTCCTCTATTTTGCACAAAGGATATAATTGTAGATATGATTATCAGTTGATGAAGTGTTATGCGTTGCTTTAAAAAAATTAATTATTTACTAATCACTTGAATATAAATTTTAATATGGCACAAGCTCTAATTGTTCAGACAATTGCTAATCAGCGATACAAAAACATAAGAGTGTTCTCAGTAAAAAATTTTTTTTTAAAAAAAAGGAGAAACAGAATGTGCACCTAAATTTGAGGGGTTTTTTTTAAAAATAATTTAATTTTAAAAAACTTTTTCAAAAATAATTAAAAAAAAACATTTGCAAAACTAATGTAATCCGCGCTCACGGAGCGCGGACGCTGCTCACGTGGAGGAGCGTCCGCGCTCCGTAAGCACGGACGATGGTCCATGTCAGCAACATATTATTTTAGCGACGGAATTTATAAAAAAACCGTCGCTAATTGCCGACGGTTTTTATACCATCGCTAAATCGTCGCTAGTTTAGCGACGATTATTAAACCGTCGCTGTAATTGAATCAACGATGGTTATTAAACCGTCGCTGATTAGCAACGGTCTTAAAACTGTCGCTAAATGCACATAAAACCGTCGCTAAAAGTGCATAATTTCATTAGAGAATTTGCGTGCTGCGAAAAGCCATTTTTGTTGTAGTGAAGACAGATAAAAAAACAGACAAAAAATTCATCAAGAAATAGAGGTGTTCATCGGTCGGTTTTTTTCTCTATCTTCACTAGGCACTAGGGGTGTTCATCGGTCGGTTTGGTTTGGTTTTTCTATCAAAATGGTTATTAATCTGAACCATTTTTCTTCAGTTCGGTTCGATTTTCTATCAAAATGGTTCGGTTATTTCGGTCGGTTAATTAGATTTTGATATAATTATTTAAATTAATAATATAAATATATTGTAAAATATAATATGTTAACTTTCTACATGTTTTCTTAGTAAAAGTTTTAAAGATAAGGTCTAAATTAATTAAGAAAACAACAGTAAACTAAAAATTATTCAAAATAGTTCTTCATTCACTAAATATCATATCAAATTATATAATATAAATAAAAATATAAATTTTTATTAATTTAATGAAATTTCGGTTTTTTCGGTTTTGATATATATAATCCGAAATCGAACCTAATAAGCTTCGGTTTTAATATTTATATCTGAATTACAAAATTCAAAATCGAACCGACCGATGAACACCCCTATTTATTGATGATTTTTTGTCTATTTTTTATTATGTCTTCACTACAACAAAAATAGCTTTTTCGCAGCGCGCAAATTCTCTAATGAAATTATGCGCTTTTAGCGACGGTTTTATGCGCTTTTAGCGACGGTGTGATAACCGTCGCTGATGCAATTACAGCGACGGTTTAGCGACGGTGTCTAAAATCGTCGGCAATTAGCGACGGTTTTATTAAAAATAATATGTTGCTGACATGGACCATCGTCCGCGCTTACGAAGCGCGGACGCGGCTCCACGTGAGCAGCGTCCGCGCTCCATGAGCGCGGATTATATTAGTTTTGCAAATGTTTTTTTTTAAAATTATTTTTGAAAAAGTTTTTAAAAGTAATTTTTTTTAAAAAAAACCCAAATTTGAGCTTTTTTGAATGAGACTATGTCGAAAGATTGACAAAAATATGACTTTTTGAATGAAATTATGTAGACGAGACCAAAGGGTGCAAATAAAAAGTGCACAAATGTGTTCCTCGGAACTTGAATTCATGGGAAGAACCCGTATGTTTGAACAACACAATTATTTGTAATCTCCTTTACTAACACCATGATTCGGTTCAAGTAATGAGAACAAATTGGTTGTTTACTTGGAGTTCGGATGCATTTGTTGACAGTTATGTTATCGTCGCGCACAAACATATTGTGAGAAACATTAAATTTTTGTGGCTTGTTCATTGATGTTTGAAATATCAAAATTATATTTACAAAAATGAGTTGTTATCATCCTTCTTGTCTATTCATATACTTTGATTTCTTTTGTTAGTCTCTCGATGTAATCATCTATTCAGCTATCTTGTGAATTAAATTGATTATCATATTTAAATATCTTAAAAACTCGAAGTTACAAAATAAATAAATACATCAACTAAATTCTCAAGTAAAAAATGTTATATCTATTGAAATCATATCTACATTAACGAGTTTTCAAAGCTCTTTGATGACACTAATATTTTAAATCCTCTTACCGATTGTTTAATGGTTCATATTACAACTAATATTTTAGTTAAAGTTGTCACGTTCGTAAAACCATTAGCGTCAACTATATCATTAAGTGAGGCACCCTTACAACTACTACCCTGATTTATTTATGGATGTTCTTTTTTCGAATTATGATAACAAATTTATGAAGTAGATCTATGATTAAATTTTAAGATGAACAAATACGTTATGTCCAATTTGAAACTTGTTATTAAAATTCTCCTATTTTAATACCAACTCAATATTTTCCTTAACTATTTTCAATTTTATAAATTCTTTGTTTTTCCATTTTTTTTTACTTTGTTAAGCATTATGTCAACTTGAAATAGACTACAAATATAAAAGTAAATAAAAAATTACTATAACCAAAATATTACGACTTTTAAAATTAAATTATTAAATAAGACCTAAACAAATATGAACATATGATTAACTGATCTTGAGATAAATATAAATGCTTATATGTTGGACTACAGAGCTGGGTAAGACACCTCAAGGATTGAGGTGTCGTCCTTACCTATATATATATAAACACGTTACAATCCCCAAATAGTAATTGGTTTTTTTTTTTTTTTATCAAAAGCCTAGCCCATTTAGAATGCAACCACAATGGAAATGCGATGGGCGTAGGCCCAAACGAATGAGAGAAAGCTTATCTTTAAATCCACCTAGGACTTTTCATATTCACGGCACTCTAGTAAAATAGAATAGATAGAAATTCGCGTATTCAATTCAGAACTTGAGTGACAAAACCTAATCAGCTTTGTGGAATTACAGATGGAGGACATTACGTTGCCGATTCTATTCGAGCAGGCTCAAAAGGTTCACCAAATCGCCTCCGATTCTTCAATCGAACAAGTTTTAGAGTGACTGTGTATTAGATGTGTGTTATATTCTGCTATCTTTTCCTTTGAGTATTATTTCATGTATATGTTTCATTTTTATTAATTATTGTCAGGAAACTATGAGAAACGGTTGCGAGCTTTTGAGGAAATGCGAGGATATGATTGGAAAGTTGGGGTTATTTTCATCTAATGAGACGAAGGATGATATCAGTACTAACAACCTCAAATATCTTCTTGTAGGTGTTGAATATTTTTTTAATCTTCATGAAAGGCAAAGTAATCTAAATGGATGAATGTTCTGGTTTTGTTTTCCGCTTTAATCTTTAAACTCACTTTCTTGCAAATGTGATAAAAAAACGTGAGCTGATTTTCGTTTCTGTGATAATCTGATGTATCGGTCGTGTCTGAAAGTTATCATTTAAAAGTATTTAACTCATGGTCTTTGATGCAGGTTCCATATTATCTTGGTGAGCTAACAGAAAAAAATTCACAGGAGAACCGGATTCAGATTCTTAAAGCTTCACTAGCCAAGCTAAAGGTACTAGTTTTAGATTTTGGTCACACAATAAGGCAATGTGCTCAAAGAAGCTATTGATAATTTTTTGAATGTCGAATTTTCATTTGGCCATATTCTAGGAATTTATTTCATTTTGTGAAGCTATGGAGCTAGTACCAGAAGATGAACTGGAATCATCTATGCAATCAAGGAGCAATTCATCTGCTGATCAAAGAGCTAATTAAGAAGGTTGGCATTCTTCCTCGGACATGTTTCATTGAACTTCATAGTTCCATTTGTTGAATAAGTGACAGTACTCCTCTGCATCTAATACTTGGGATTTATTTCAGATTGCTCGGTTCAAACGCACAAAAGCGGCCGATTCAAAATTTCTTGAAATAAAGGAACGGAAGGAACGTCGTGGGCGCTCAACTAGAGCATCTGCACTATCTACTCCCATAGAGAGGGGGGAACAAGATTTAGAGGATGATGACGGAGAAGAGGAAAGGGAAGTAAGTTGTTTATTGAGAATTCATTTAATTAATGTGATGTTCTTTATAGAATAGGTTTCTAGCGTGAGTTACACTGTGTCTCCTGGCTCTTCTTAATGCCAAAAGCACATAATATACAATTTTATGATGCACATTTCACTGCTGCTTGTAATTAGAATACATGTGGCCAATCTATGTAGCTGCTCTGAATCATGATAAAGAGGAAGAATTCACCATTTTATGGTCGTAATAACTTGAACAGACATATCTGGACTGATAATTCACCTCTATTTAACACCAACACTTTCTTGTTGGCTTTAAGGCTTATTTTTTGCTGGTCATTTATTTTTCCTCTGTCACGCCCCGAGACCGGGGTTAGTCGACACCGACGTTATTCAACAATCACATAATTGCTAAACAATAAGCCTCGTAGTACAGTATAAACCAAAACCAGTTTGTATATCATAAAACCATAAAAATGGAATCGTCTTTACAATATTAACTCTGAAAATGATAAAAATCTGCGGAAGCGTTTATAACTTGAATTAAAAACTCACAAGAACCTATTCTTAATTAATATTCTTCATGCGTCCACTATCAGTTCAAAAACTGGTGTCCGATTCTTCTTTCTCTATTTCTTCTTCTGATTTATCTGGGGATGGTAGAGTAATGGGTGAGTATTTTGGAAATACTCAGCAAGTGGGAGCCGTTCGAGCACAATATAACAACATGCATAATTTCAAAAATCACATGACTTGCACTTATATAACATCATTCATATCACATGCATAACATTTACCAGCACTGAGATTATCTACTTTCTATGGTTTACTGATATCAGTCCCTAATTTTTACTCCTCTAAGGGGACGAGGCCGTATAGCGGTTATATCCCCCACCGCGTAAGGGTACGTCATGGTTGGGATTCCCACCCATATACAGTCGACTCCTCACAGTGCTCAAAACCATATGACAAACACGAGATATGAGTAGAAAAAGAATGTGTACTTGATCGTATTTTCAAAAAAACAAAATAAATATGCATAAACGAAAGTTTAATATTTAAAACAAGTCCACTTACCTTATACTGGAAGAAAACTGTGAAGAACTCGGAAACCATAGAAGAATTATGCTTCGAAAACGCAACAGCACCTCTACCGTAAAAATCAGTCATCTTGTAAAATTCACTGCGCCTTACGGAACCGTCGGATCGGAATCAAAATTTTACAGTACGTTCACAAGTACGTTAAATAAATTATGAACGGTGGAGATCGAGATTTGGAAGTCGTTTAGGCCTGTTCATACAGAAAAACCGTAGGTACGCTGAATTCCCGCCTAAAATCTGAGCAGTTTTCTTTCAAATGCTATAAACGAAAAATTAACCGTTGGATTTTGCTGAAATTTGGATATGTTATGCGAAACATATAGAAAAATATTCTGAACGATGGAGATCGGATTCCAAGCGACCGAGCGAGAGAAATGAATTTTTGAACTTTGACAGAACTTTGATGACTTGTGCAGAATTTTGGAGAGAAATTTCGAAAATTTGGAGCAAAAACTCGAAAATTCATGTGTGAAATTTGAATGAGAGCTTCTCCTATTTATACGGGTGAGGTGAAAATCTTACCATAAGTCAATTGATATTATTTCTAAAATTTGAAGATGCTCATTCCATAATTCGAGATAATCATTCCATAATATTTGATATGCTTCCTTGTTGAGAAAATCTACCTTGTATGTAATATTTCGTTCCAAATTTTATTGATATCCAGCCTTATTTCGCAATTAATACATGATTTGTACTGAATTTTGAATTTCATGTATTTATTAGCTTGAAATTTCAATATCATGTATTATTTAATATTTTTGAATTTATTATAACTCGAAAATAAATTCTTATACATGTCTATATTTAATTAATTACATGCCCAAAAACTTGGGTTCTCACATCCCTCCCTCTTATTAGAAGTTTCGTCCTCGAAACTTGAGTCGGCTTGATCTTGGAAAATATTGCTTGCACATTTTCTCTTCAAACTCCCAAGTAGTTTTCTCATTCTGTGTAGTTTTACCACATTACCTTGATATAGGGAATGATACGTCATCTCAGTATTTGGTCCTTGATGTCCACAATATGAGTAGAGACATCTTCATATTTTTCTTTTCCCAAGTTACCTTTGATCATGAGCGGTTTAATTTCCACAACATGACTTGGGTTCGAGATGTATTTCCTTAGTTTGGACTTGTGAAATACACTGTGGATTCTAGATATATCTGGTGGCAATGCTATTCTGTAAGCCAATCTGTCAATCTCTCCAGATTTTTGAGTGGTCCTACGTACCGAGGATTCACTTTTCCAGCTTTACTAAATATAACGATTCTTTTCATTGGTGATACCTTTATATAAGCATTTTCACTCACTGTGAATTCCACTGGTCTCTTTTTAAGATCATACTAACCTTTTTTTTGCTGGTCCTATGCAGCTTGAGTCTGTCTTGGATAATGGCCAATTTTTTTTCCATTGTCGCTTGGAATAGTTCTAGCCCTGTTATGGTTGTCTCCTATAATTCGTCCCAGTACTGTGAGGCTCGGGGCCGAAGAGGGCGGGGGGTGATCGCCGGTGCCATCAGTTGCACGGACAATGAGCGGCTCCTGGTAGGCTTCTAGGTTAATGGAACATGAATGAACCGATCCCATACCGGAATGAGAGGGATCCGAGACTGTTCAATGTAATAGGACTGCACAGTTGAAAAAGGCTTAAAAGATTTGATTTATACTACTCATATCACGAAGGTGCATCTTCTTTTCGGTAGTGTGGGGGCCCTTAGCTCCTAATCGTTATTACAGCACAATTTGATTAGGATTAACTAATTACAGCGGAAAACGAGTTTAAAATTTCTTTACAATGAGCCCAAATCATTTCATTTGAATACTAAAAATAGTATTTCATCTCACGTCATAAAACACGCCCACACGTAATCAAAACCAATCACATACAAACATCTCATATCCTCGGGACATGCCCCGGTATATAGATACATATACATATATACTGGGAACAAGACATAACATAAAACCTCAGCCCAAGCTGTGGCTCCCTCCAGTAGTACCCTCTCCGGTCTCCTGGTATCCTGGAGTACCTGTCCATTGTCGACACACAAAGACAACAACAGCCCCCCTAGGGGGTGAGCAAAGCTCCGTATGGAACAACCAATCATATATACCACAGATATCTAAACAACTGATATATGGTATGCAATGCATGTATGTCGTGGAGGCATCAGGTCAAATGCCCATCCACTGAGCACATGTCAGAATCAATCAAATCGCTATCAAATCAAATGCTCGAGCTGGCACACCGGCCGATATGGGAATCAAAGTATGATAGCGTCGGCAAAGCGCCATCAAATCCCACATCTCATATCCAATCATATGGGGCCACAATTGTCTATGCTTTACGGTATATAATACCGGCATAGCGATTGTGTTCACAAACCCCGGAATCCAATCCAATCATATCCAGGTATCCAAGGATCATAGCTCAACGTGCATGTCATGTATCGATGTATGCATAAAATTATGTGTGTTAACAAAACTATTTATTTTATACATCGATAACTCAATCTCAATGTCATGTATGCCACATAAATCAACAAATAGGGCATATAGACACATAATCTCAATCCAATCAATCCAATCAATCCGACATATATCATATAATACAGATACCTGTCGTATGTTACCCGGTCGCAACATACCTCAATTCTTCGTTTCCAGTTGATATAGCCTGAAGATACTGATATTACACTTTATCTACATCAATAACATATTCATTCCAATCAATAACATACTCCAAAATCATTGATATGAGTTTCAAATATCATTTGAAACTTAAAAAATTCATATCAAATCCAAATCATATCATAATTCAATTCCGACTTCAAATATACGTTTATTGTCGGTTATTCTACTACATATCAGAAATTCAACTTCAAATACATGCTATTCCAGCACTTTGATATTTAGAGCTGCTGGAACTAGAAGAAATTTACCTCAGTCTGAATCCCTCGACGCGACGATCACAAATATATAATTTGTTTCGCGTTTAGACATCGTTTCAAAGTCGATTTGTAAGAAAGAAAATCGATTTCTCTCGTGTCTCTCGAATTTGCCGTGGAAGAAATAAAGAAAAGGAAGAAGAACCTCGTTCTTATCATTCCACCGCTTCCGCGCTCGGGCGGTAGGATTCTCGCGCCCGAGCGCGAGAAGTTCTGCCCCCGAGTGTTGCTCGTACCGCGCTCGAGCGGTCACAATTTACCGCTCAGGCGCGGCATGTTCTGTCCCATGCCACTCGCTTCGCGCTCGGGCGGTCACAAACCACCGCTCGGGCGCGAAGTGTTCTGCCCGAACACAAAGTCCATATACCCTGGCGCTCGGGCGGTAACTTTCTACCGCTCGGGCGCCACATGTTCTGTACAAAATATCAATTTTGTACTTATTGGCGTCCGGCTTCTCCAATCGAGCTCTTACAACGTCAATTCATATACAATATTCATTTCTCAATTCATTGTCACGATATACATTAAATACATAATCACATGACAATTTCATTAATTATCGCTAATCACACAGGATTTACGATAATACGATACACGGTCCTTACATTTCTTCCCCTCTTAAAGATTTCGTCCTCGAAATCTCAAACATCTCTATATACATAACATTAGCAAGCAGATATATGTCACCAGTTATAGTACATATCAAAACTAAAATAAAAAAAAGGATCATAATACATCGAATACAATGGAACAGATGTCAAAGAATCAAACAAATGCGGATACGAATCTCGCATCTTGCTCTCCAATTCCCAAGTTGATTCTTCAACACCATGTCGTGTCCATTGCACTCGTACCAGAGGAATCGATTTATTTCTCAATATCTTCTCTTTTCGATCCATAATGCGAACAGGTTGTTCAGCATAGGAAAGAGAAGGATCCAGTTCAACCTCATCAGGTGCAAGCACATGTGATGGATCAGGTTCATATTTCCTCAACATAGAAACATGAAACACATCATGAATAGCAGATAGAGCTGGTGGCAATGCCAATCGATACGCAAGATCACCAACTCGATCGAGAATCTCGTATGGACCAACATAACGAGGAGATAACTTCCCTCGCATGCCAAATCGAACCGTACCTCTAAAGGGAGATATTTTCAAAAACACTCTGTCACCTTTCTGGAATTCCAAGGGTCGTCTTCGTTTATTCGCATAACTCGTTTGACGATCCTGAGCATCTTTCATCCGCTGCCGAATTAACTGAACCTTATCGTTCATTTCCTGTATCATTTCAGGTCCAGTCAATTGTTTCTCACCAATCTCATCCCAGAATAACGGTGATCTACATCGTCTCCCATATAGAGCTTCAAACGGTGCCATACCGATACTCGTCTGAAAGCTATTATTATACGAAAATTCAACCAATGGTAAGGCATCTTGCCATCCCATTAAAAATCCATCACAACAGCACACAACATATCCTCTAGAGTCTGAATCGTACGCTCAGTCTGGCCATCAGTTTAAGGATGATAAGCAGTACTCATAGCCAAACGCGTACCCATCGCTTCTTGGAAACTACCCCAGAATTTAGAAGCAAATCTGGGATCACGATCAGATACAATTAAGACTGGCACACCGTGTAGTCTCACAACATTCTCAATGTATAAACGGGCCATTCTTTTATAAGGATAAGTCCGTTCATACGGAATGAAATGCGCAGATTTCGAAAGCCGATCAATAATGACCCAAATAGCATCACAGCCATTGGGCGAACGAGGTAAATGAGTCACAAAATCCATAGCAATATGTTCCCAATTCCATTTCGGGATTTCAAGACTATGGAGTAATCCTCCCGGTTTCATTCTCTCGGCTTTCACTTGTTGGCAGACCAAACATTTAGAAATAAACTCAGCAATGTCCTTCTTCATACATTTCCACCAGAATTGAGGTCTCAATGTCAAATACATCTTTCGACCTCCCGGGTGAATACTGTATTTGCTACAATGTGCTTCTCGAAGAAGGGCAGATCTCAAATCAGAGTTATCAGGAACTACCAGCCGACCATTAAGTTGTAAAGAATCATCAGAAGAAATCTGAAATCCAGACTGATGTCCAGCAGATACCAGTTCTTTCGACTTCTGAATCTCAGCATCGCTTCGTTGGGCCTTTCGTATCTTCGATATCAAACTCGGCTCAATTTGCAATGCTGAGACAGTGACAGAATTCCAATTCGAGTGAAAAGTCCAGCCAGAAGTACATATATCCTCATGTACCTTGGCGACACTGACAGAAGCTAAAACAGAATCATAAACTTTCCGGCTCAGGGCATTCGCAGTAACATTCACCGATCCAGGGTGATATTGAATCTCACAATCAAAATCCTTCAGGAGATCCATCCACCTGCGTTGTCTCATATTCAAATCAGATTGAGAAAAGAGATATTTCAGACTTTTATGATCTGAATATATAACAAACTTTTCTCCGTACAAATAATGGCGCCAGATCTTCAGAGCAAATACAATGGCAGCCAATTCGAGATCATGAACAGGATAACGTGTTTCATGAGATTTCAATTGACGAGATGCATAAGCAACCACTTTGCCATGTTGCATCAGAACACAGCCTAAACCTTTACCAGACGCATCTGTACAAACCACAAATCCTCCGGTACCTGAGGGAATAGTAAGCACAGGTGCTTGGTCAATCTCGTCTTCAATTCAAGAAAACTAGCTTCACATTCATCTGACCAAATGAATCGCTGATTCTTCTGTGTCAGTTGAGTAATAGGTTTAGCTATCTTCGAAAATCCTTCAATAAAACGACGATAATATCCCGCTAAACCCATGAAGCTACTAATCTCAGGAACATTCGTAGGTCTTGGCCAATTCAATACAGTTTTGACCTTCGAAGGATCAACAGATATGCCATGTCTCGAAATGACGTGGCCTAGAAATACCACTTTGTCCATCCAGAATTCACATTTGGACAATTTGGCATACAAATGAATAGTACGAAGAATCTGAAGTACCAGTCTCAGATGTTCAGCATGCTCCTTTTCGATTTCGAATACACAAGAATATCATCAATAAATACAATAACGAATCGGTCCAGATAATCTCGGAAGACACGATTCATTAAGTCCATAAAAATAGCAGGAGCATTCGTGAGACCAAAAGGCATAACCAATAATTCATAATGGCCATACCTCGTACGAAAAGCAGTCTTGGGTACATCTTCGTCTCGAACACGTACTTGATGATACCCAGAACGAAGATCAATCTACGAGTATACAGAAGTACCTTGAAGCTGATCAAACAAATCATCGATACGAGGAAGTGGGTACTTGTTCTTCACAGTAGCCCGATTCAATTGCCTATAATCACTACACATTCGCATAGTACCATCTTTCTTTCGAACAAATAAAATTGGAGCTCCCCAAGGTGATACACTCGGTCGAATATATCCCTTATCGAGAAGATCCTGTAATTGTTCTTTCAATTCTTTCAATTCCAATGGTGCCATGCGATAGGGAGCTTTAGATATAGGCGCAGTCCCCGGCACAAGATCAATACCAAACTCAACTTCTCGATGAGGATGAAAATCAGGAATCTCATCGGGAAATACATCCGGGAATTCTTTCGCAACAGGAATCTCAGATAAAGAAGACTCCTTCTTCGACATATCAATAGCGTAGATAAGATAACTCTCATCTCCGCTAGCCAACAATCGGGACATTTCCAAGGAAGATACCAATGGAATTTTGGCTTGGGAACCCTTGCCATAAAAATTCCACTTGGGCCCATCAATCGGTCGAAATCGAACCACTCCATGACAACAATCAACCGTAGCTCGATTTGACATCAAGATATCCATGCCAACAATACAATCAAAGTCGTGCATTGGGAGGACAATCAAATTCAGAAATATCACATTATCCTCATATATCAATACACAATTATGCACAACTTTCTCAGACAAAATAATCTTCCCTGCTGGCGTGGCTATCGACAAAGTATCATACAACAGGGTACACTCGATATCATGAGATGCAACAAATGCATGAGATATGAATGAATGAGATGCTCCCGTATCAAATAAAACACGTGCAGGATAATCGCAAAGCGTGCAAATACCTGCAGTCACACCTCAAGGAGCTTCTCTCGCCTGATCCTCAGTCATGGCATACACTCTCACTTGAGGAGGAACTTGGGCACTCTGACCACCCGGTCCTCGATATCGTGGGGCACTCGACTGCTGAAAAGATGGAACAGGAACAGCAGGCCTCGTCATACCAGGGCCACCTCTAAATCCTGGCTGGGGTTGAGCAGAAGTCGTACCCCTGTTCGGACATACTCGAGAGAAATGACCTTCCTACCCACACTGATAACAAGTACCAAACATACCTCGACACTGCTCGATATTATGTTTACCTCCACAATGGCTACAATAGGGTGCAATCACAGGACTCCCTCTCTGTGATCCACTAGAGCTCGAAGAAGACGAGGAAACAGAACCAGTCTTCTTAAACTTTTTACCCCTCGGCCGTAAAGTAGGCTGCTGAGCTGACACCGGTGGTGGAGGAGTATACTGTGGACCTCCCCGCCTAAGTCCAGCCTCGGCTGCCTTCGCTCGTTCCACTGCCTCTGCGTAGCTGGTAGGCAATCCAGAAACAACATATGTATATAAAACAGGATGTAAACCATTTACAAACCTGTTATATTTTGCCCTCTCATTTCCAGCCACGTGAGGTGCATACTTCAACAGAGTAGAAAATTGTGAAGCATACTCCGCAACAGACATCGTTCCCTGCTGCAGATTATTAAACTCATTCTCCTGAGCAGTATAATAAGAAGGAGGAGAATACTGCTCCAAAAACTGAGCCTTGAAGACATCCCATGTGACTTCAATCCCAGCTTCTTTCAGTCCAATCTCAGCGGCTTCCCACCAAGATTTAGCTCGGTCCTTCAACTGATAAAGCGCAAGTTTCAGTCTCCGGGCCTTGGAATATTCAACAATATTAAACAAATACTTGATATCTTTCAGCCAGGCCTCAGCTCTCTCAGCACTCTCGGTGCCAAAGAACCTCGGTGGTTTCAGATCCTGGAATCGAGCCATCACAACATCCATGGACAACCCCTCGAATTGTCCAACTATCCTCTCAGTACTGCTACTCGCAGTTTCATTTGTGGGATCCATCTACAAATCAAAAGATGAATATCACAATTTCATATCCATATCACATCATCATCATCTCATATCATCAATATCATCAAATACTTACTCAATTCAAATCAAATAAGAGCAAGTAATACAAATAAATCAAACACAAGCGCACAATTCATTTGTGCCTATTCAAGTGTACACAAGACTCCATAGAGCATTCCCAGCTATGCTCTGATACTACTCTATGTGGGGCCCTTAGCTCCAAATCTTTATTACAGCACAATTTGATTAGGATTAACTAATTACAGCGGAAAACGAGTTTAAAATTTCTTTACAATGAGCCCAAATCATTTCATTTGAATACTAAAAATAGTATTTCATCTCACGTCATAAAACACGCCCACACGTAATCAAAACCAATCACATACAAACATCTCATATCCTCGGGACATGCCCCGGTATATAGATACATATACATATATACTGGGAACAAGACATAACATAAAACCTCAGCCCAAGCTGTGGCTCCCTCCAGTAGTACCCTCTCCGGTCTCCTAGTATCCTGGAGTACCTGCCATTGTCCACACACAAAGACAACAACAGCCCCCCTTGGGGGTGAGCAAAGCTCCGTATGGAACAACCAATCATATATACCACAGATATCTAAACAATGATATATGGTATGCAATGCATGTATGTCGTGGAGGTATCAGGTCAAATGCCCATCCACTGAGCACATGTCAGAATCAATCGAATCGCTATCAAATCAAATGCTCGAGCTGGCACACCGGCCTGATATGGGAATCAAAGTATGATAACGTCGGCAAAGCGCCATCAAATCCCACATCTCATATCCAATCATATGGGGCCACAATTGTCTATGCTTTACGGGTCATATAATACCGGCATAGCGATTGTGTTCACAAACCCCGGAATCCAATCCAATCATATCCAGGTATCCAAGGATCATAGCTCAACGTGCATGTCATGTATCGATGTATGCATAAAATGATGTGTGTTAACAAAACATTTATTTTATACATCGATAACTCAATCTCAATTGTCATGTATGCCACATAAATCAACAAATAGGGCATATAGACACATAATCTCAATCCAATCAATCCGATATATATCATATAATACAGATACCTGTCGTATGTTACCCGGTCGCAACATACCTCAATTCTTCGTTTCCAGTTGATATAGCCTGAAGATACTGATATTACACTTTATCTACATCAATAACATATTCATTCCAATCAATAACATACTCCAAAATCATTGATATGAGTTTCAAATATCATTTGAAACTTAAAAATTCATATCAAATCCAAATCATATCATAATTCAATTCCGACTTCAAATATACGTTTATTGTTGGTTATTCTACTACATATCAGAAATTCAACTTCAAATACATGCTATTCCAGCACTTTGATATTTAGAGCTGCTGGAAATAGAAGAAATTTACCTCAGTCTGAATCCCTCGACGCGACGATCACAAATATATAATTTGTTTCGCGTTTAGACAGCGTTTCAAAGTCGATTTGTAAGAAAGAAAATCGATTTCTCTCGTGTCTCTCGAATTTGCCGTGGAAGAAATAAAGAAAAGGAAGAAGAACCTCGTTCTTATCATTCCACCGCTTCCGCGCTCGGGCGGTAGGATTCTCGCGCCCGAGCGTGAGAAGTTCTGCCCCCGAGTGTTGCTCGTACCGCGCTCGAGCGGTCACAATTTACCGCTCGGGCGCGGCATGTTCTGTCCCATGCCACTCGCTTCGCGCTCGGGCGGTCACAAACTACCGCTCGGGCGCGAAGTGTTCTGCCAGAAACTTACTTTCAAATCCCTATACATCTTTGTACTGACGGTATAGATCTGGAATGTTCACTTATGCGCCTCTTACATCACTTCTTATCGAATATTGTAGATGTCTGGCACACACAATCGTCCTCTCATCACTAGGATTCCGTCTGGATCCACTTGAAAATCTGACGACTTTATTTCATTGGCTTGTTCTCTGAACTTTCTCTAGTATCATGCCTCGACTCTGATTTAACTTGACCGCTTCTCGAAGGCATGATTGCGCAGAGAGTGATGCTATGTTATCTTACTCATGTTTGACTCAAAGCATCGGCTACCTTATTTTCCTTGCTGGGATGGTAGCTTATTGTCAAGTCATAATCCTTGAGTAACTCTATCCACCTTCTTTGCCTTATTTTAAATTTTTTTTTTCATTAACAAATACTCGGGGCTTGGTGGTCTGTGAATATTTCACACTTGGCATCGTAGAGATAGCGTCTTCGAATTTTCGAAGCAAAGATCACTGCTACCAACTCGAGATCTTGAGTAGCTTAGGTTTGCTCATGCGGCTTCAGTTGACTCGCCTGTCTCGCATGAGTACGCATCTGATATCTTTCTTTGATGCTTTACTGTAGATGGTAAAATCTTGTCCTCAGTAGATAATACCAACATTGGTGTAGATGCTAGCTTCTTCTTTAATGTTTGAAAGCTCTTTCACATCTTTTCCTTCAGTTGTACTTCATAGTTCTTTTGTGTGAGTCTCATCAGTGATATGACTACTGAAGAGAAGCCCTCGACCAATTTCCGCTAATATCCTGGTAATCCAAAGAAACTTCTAATTTTGGTTGCATTCTTTTGTCTCGACTAATCTAGATTTGCCTCTAATTTCCTTGGGTCCACTGATACTCCTGATTCCGATCTTACATGATCTTATTCTGAATGCTGACATCAGGCTGTCATCTGCTATGACCTTTAGCTGATGATAGCATGTCCTTAGGCCAAGCTTGGAGAAGACTGTAGCTCATTTAAGATGATCGAAAAGACCGTCTATTATTGGAAAAATATATTTATTCTTGATTGTGATCTTATAGAGTTCTCTATAATCTATACACAATCTCATACTTTCATCCTTTTTTCTTACAAATAGGACTGTAGCTCCCCAAAGGGACGCACTTGGCCTAATCCATTTTTTTTGTCTAGAAACTCTTAGAATTGTTCTTTTCGCTCCTTGAGTTAATTTGAAGGCATTTGGTACAGTGCATTGGAGATTAGTGCATCACTGGTGCCAAATTTATCTCGAAATCTACTTCACAGTTTGGGACTATTTCAATAAGCTTTTCTGGAAAAACGTCCGATTTTTTCTTTGTATGATTGGAATATCTTCCAACTTCAGCCCATCTATTTCTTGCACTTCGCTCACCATTGCTAGGTAAATTTCTTCGCCCGATATTATGGCTTTCCAAGTCTGGGAAACAGAAAAATGTGTATTTCTGTTCCTTGGCATCGCCATGGCACCTGATTTCTTCTTTGTTCGTAGTTTAAAGTTTTACATTTTTACTCTGGAAATCTACTGTTGCACGGTTCTTAAATAACCAATTCATCCCTAGGATGGCGTTGAAATCTACCGAAGTGAGTTGAATCAAGTCGACACTAAACATATGCAAATTGATACTGATTTATTCTATCTTGAAATTATCCTGATTACTATCTCAAAAATTAAAACACATATAGAATATTGAAACTTAACTCAATATCGATCTATAGCATAAATCCCGAAAATTATAACCTAGTCGTTACCTCAAATAATTATTCTTTTACTAAATCTTACTTTTATCAAGATCATTAGCCTATCACGCTCTAATACAAAAGAGTTCATTGAATGTCATTCTTTTTGAATCATTCTTAGTACCATAAAAGTCAAAACTTATTGTACTATACATTCCTTGATACCCATCAATATCTCATAACTTATTTTATTTACGTAAGGTCGTAGCCTACTTTTTATCTCAAAATAAAAATTCTTTAACATGATGGTATTGTCTCACAAGATATTCCAAGGTCCTATATATTTAAAGTTAGCGCTTAACATTTTTAATAACCCAAACATATTGCTCACACAATTAACTATCGACACAAAATCAACTTCTATAGTGCAATACCCAAAACTTATAATATAATTCTTATATCAACTTTTCTCATATTAGTTTTCATAAATAACTTATCATCCTCGAGTCAAATTTTCATCTTAAGTCAGAAACTTAACTCAACTTATCTCTGATAGATATATTCCCAAAAATATAGAAAAATACTAATTGTCCCCATAATACAATTCCATAAAATTTCGAAAAGTAGTTCAAGAAACACGTTGAACGAGATTTTTCCAGAAATTTTCCAAAAGTAGAAAGTTTGGACATTGACCCATGGATAGAAAGAATACGTCGAGAGGATTCTAGAACAGTTAGCGGAACTAAATTCCGAGTTTCCTATGAAAATTTATGATTTCTGCGAAACTTTCCTTAAATGGCAAAAATGCGATTTCAGAGGTCTAAATGAATGAATTTCTCGTTTTCGGACCACACCTCACAACAAAGTTGTAATATTACTCGTTGGTCGTTTCGGAGGGGACTGCATCGTCGCTTTACCAAGATCTGACCGATTTTTTTTTCCCAACTGGATTATGAATCTGGCGGCTCTGATACCACTTAAATGTCACGCCCCGAGACCGGGGTTAGTCGACACCTGCGTTATTCAACAATCACATAATTGCTAAACAACAAGCCTCGTAGTACAGTATAAACCAAAACCAGTTTGTATATCATAAAACCATAAAAATGGAATCGTCTTTACAATATTAACTCTGAAAATGATAAAAATCTGCGGAAGCGTTTATAACTTGAATTAAAAACTCACAAGAACCTATTCTTAATTAATATTCTTCATGCGTCCACTATCAGTTCAAAAACTGGTGTCCGATTCTTCTTTCTCTATTTCTTCTTCTGATTTATCTGGGGAAGGTAGAGTAAGGGGTGAGTATTTTGGGAAATACTCAGCAAGTGGGGGCCGTTCGAGCACAATATAACAGCATGCATAATTTCAAAAATCACATGACTTGCACTTATATAACATCATTCATATCACATGCATAACATTTACCAGCACTGAGATTCATCTACTTTCTATGGTTTACTGATATCAGTCCCTAATTTTTACTCCTCTAAGGGGACGAGGCCGTATAGCGGTTATATCTCCCACCGCGTAAGAGTACGTCATGGTTGGGATTCCCACCCATATACAGTCGACTCCTCACAGTGCTCAAAATCATATGACAAACACAAGAAAGGAGTAGAAAAAGAATGTGTACTTGATCGTATTTTAAAAAAAAACAAAATAAATATGCATAAACGAAAGTTTAATATTTAAAACAAGTCCACTTACCTTAGACTGGAAGAAAACGTGAAGAACTCGGAAACCATAGAAGAATTATGCTTCGAAAACGCAACAGCACCTCTACCGAAAAATCAGTCATCTTGTAAAATTCACTGTGCCTTACTGAACCGTCGGATCGGAATCAAAATTTTACAGTACGTTCACTAGTACGTTAAATAAATTATGAACGGTGGAGATCGGGTTTGGAAGTCGTTTCGGCCTGTTCATACAGAAAAACCGTAGGTATGCTGAATTCTCGCCTAAAATCTGAGCAGTTTTCTTTCAAATGCCATAAACAAAAAACTAACTGTTGGATTTTGCTGAAATTTGGATATGTTATGCGAAACATATAGAAGAATATTCTGAACGGTGAAGATCGGATTCCAAGCCCCCAAGCGAGAGAAACGAATTTTTGAATTTGGACAGAACTTTGATGACTTGTGCAGAATTTTGGAGAGATATTTCGAAAATTTGGAGCAAAAACTCGAAAATTCATGTGTGAAATTTGAATGAGAGCTTCTCCTATTTATAGGGGTGAGGTGAAAATCTTACCATAATTCAATTGATATTATTTCCAAAATTTGGAGATGCTCCTTCCATAATTCGAGATAATCATTCCATAATATTTGATATGCTTCCTTGTTGAGAAAATCTACCTTGTATTTAATATTTCCTTCCAAATTTTATTGATATCCAGCCTTATTTCGAAATTAATACATGATTTGTACTGAAATTTGAATTTCATGTATTTATTAGCTTGAAATTTCAATATCATGTATTATTTAATATTTTCGAATTTATTATAACTCGAAAATAAATTCTTATACATGTCTATATTTAATTAATTACATGCCCAAAAACTTGGGTTCTCACATCTCCTCTGTGTCAGTATTATGAGGAAAATTCACCATCGCAATTGCCTATGTCACCATCTGATACGTGCTTTTCTATTCTATTTTGAAGCATAAACATGTTAAATTGTTTGTTATAACACATTTTTCCCTGATTGTTGTCAAAATTGTTGAAATCAATGCGCTAATTCTAAAAGGCATCCCTCAATGACACTGCTCAATTAAGAACCATTGTTTTGATTTGTTCCTCCCCTTCCCTCCATACCATTGCATGGATCATAATGATGATTGTTTGGTTACATGCCTACAGGCATGGATAACCACCATCTCCTTGGCACTATGTAAGGTTGGTCTGGATGTTTCTGATCTTTGGAGACTGTCCTTTGTATTTTTAACTTCTTTCTCTTGTTTCCTTGGTACTTACTCACATGCCTATAACAGTCGTTTGATCTGTCGGAGATGCTTAAGAAAGAGGAAGAAATGCTCTTAGATCGGCAACGGGTTTTGCGTTCCCGTCGCTAATATAGCGACGGGTTTTCTTTAACCGTCGCTATATAGCGACGGTGTGGGAAAAACAATCGCTTATTAAATTAAGCGACGGTTTTCTTACACTGTCGCTATATGGCAAAACAATCGCTTATTAAATTAAGCGACGCTTTTCTTACACTGTCGCTATATAGCGACGTTTTTTATTAAAACCATCGTCTATTAAATTAAGCGACGGTTTATGAAAATTTATCGCTATAATAGCGACGGTAGGATACAAGACCGTCGCACGTGGTGACGTGTAAAATACCCGTCGCACAAAATGGCGACGGGTTTGTGGAACAGTCGCAATAATAGCAACGATGTATTGTAAATCGTCGCTAATATAGCGACGGGTTTAATTAAATCGTCGCTTAATTTAATATGCGACAGTTTTAATAAAAACCGTCGCTATATAGCGACGAGAAATAAAAACCGTCGCTATTTGAGCAACGGTTTTACTAAAACCGTCGTTAATCCTTCCGTTTTTTTGTAGTGGGTGTACATTTTTCCAGGGACTAAAATCTACTCCTGATTTCTGAGACTTAATTCCTCTATTTTGCACAAAGGATATAATTGTCGATATGATTATCAGTTGATGAAGTGTTATGCGTTGCTTTAAAAAAATTAATTATTTACTAATCACTTGAATATAAATTTTAATATGGTACAAGCTCTAATTGTTCAGACCATTGCTAATCAGCGATACAAAAACATAAAGAGTGTTCTCAGTAAATCTGTTTTTTTTTTAAAAAAAAAGGAGAAACAGAATGTGCACCTAAATTTGAGGGGTTTTTTTTAAAATAATTTAATTTTAAAAAACTTTTTCAAAAATAATTTTAAAAAAAAAACATTTGCAAAACTAATGTAATCCGCGCTCACGGAGCGCGGACGCTGCTCACGTGGAGGAGCGTCCGCGCTCCGTAAGCACCGACGATGGTCCATGTCAGCAACATATTATTTTAGCGACGGAATTTATAAAAAAAACCGTCGCTAATGGCCGACGGTTTTTTATACCGTCGCTAAACCGTCGCTAGTTTAGCAACGGTTATTAGACCGTCGCTGTAATTGAATCAGCGACGGTTATTAAACCGTCGCTGAGTAGCGACGGTCTTAAAACTGTCGCTAAATGCACATAAAACCGTCGCTAAAAGCGCATAATTTCATTAGAGAATTTGCGTGCTGCGAAAAGCCATTTTTGTTGTAGTGAAGACAGATAAAAAAACAGACAAAAAATTCATCAAGAAATAGGGGTGTTCATCGGTCGGTTTTTTTTCTCTATCTTCACTAGGCACTAGGGGTATTCATTGGTCGGTTCGGTTTGGTTTTTCTATCAAAATGGTTATTAATCCGAATCATTTTTCTTCAGTTCGGTTCGATTTTCTATCAAAATGGTTCGGTTATTTCGGTCGGTTAATTAAATTTTGATATAATTATTTAAATTAATAATATAAATATATTGTAAAATATAATATGTTAACTTTCTACATGTTTTCTTAGTAAAAACTTTAAAGATAAGGTCTAAATTAATTAAGAAAACAACTAATAAACTAAAAATTATTCAAAATAGTTCTTCATTCACTAAATATCATATCAAATTATATAATATAAATAAAAATATAAATTTTTATTAATTTAATGAAATTTCGGTTTTTACGGTTTTGATATATATAATCCGAAATCGAACCTAATAAGCTTCGGTTTTAATATTTATATCCGAATTACAAAATTCAAAATCGAACCGACCAATGAACACCCCTATTTATTGATGAATTTTTTGTCTATTTTTTATTATGTCTTCACTACAACAAAAATGGCTTTTCGCAGCGCGCAAATTCTCTAATGAAATTATGCGCTTTTAGCGACGGTTTTATGCGCTTCAAACCGTCGCTAATTGGCGACGGTGTGATAACTGTCGCTGATGCAATTACAGCGACGGTTTAGCGACGGTGTCTAAAACCGTCGGCAATTAGCGACGATTTTATTAAAAATAATATGTTGCTGACATGGACCATCGTCCGCGCTTACGAAGCGCGGATTATATTTGTTTTGCAAATGTTTTTTTTCAAATTATTTTTGAAAAAGTTTTTTAAAATTAAATTATTTTTTAAAAAAAACCCAAATTTGAGCTTTTTTGAATGAGACTATGTCGAAAGAGTGACAAAAATATGACTTTTTGAATGAAATTATGTAGACGAAACCAAAGGGTGCAAATAAAAAGTGCACAAATGTGTTCCTCGGAACTTGAATTCATGGGAAGAACCCGTATGTTTGAACAACACAATTATTTGTAATCTCCTTTACTAACACCATGATTCGGTTTAAGTAATGAGAACAAATTGGTTGTTTACTTGGAGTTCGGATGCATTTGTTGACAGTTATGTTATCGTCGCGCACAAACATATTGTGAGAAACATTAAATTTTTGTGACATGTTCATTGATGTTTGAAATATCAAAATTATATTTACAAAAATGAGTTGTTATCATCCTTCTTGTCTATTCATATACTTTGATTTCTTTTGTTAGTCTCTCGATGTAATCATCTATTCAGCTATCTTGTGAATTAAATTGATTATCATATTTAAATATCTTAAAAACTCGAAGTTACAAAATTCATAAATACATCAACTAAATTCTCAAGTAAAAATGTTATATCTATTGAAATCCTATCTACATTAACGAGTTTTCAAAGCTCTTTGATGACACTAATATTTTAAATGCTCTTACCGATTGTTTAATGGTTCATATTACAACTAATATTTTAGTTAAAGTTGTCACGTTCGTAAAACCATTAGCGTCAACTATATCATTAAGTGAGGCACCCTTACAACTACTACCCTGATTTATTTATGGATGTTCTTTTTTCGAATTTATGATAACAAATTTATGGAGTAGATCTATGATTAAATTTTAAGATGAACAAATACGTTATGTCCAATTTGAGACTTGTTATTAAAATTCTCCTATTTTAATACCAACTCAATATTTTCCTTAACTATTTTCAATTTTATAAATTCTTTGTTTTCCATATTTTTTTACTTGTTTAAGCATAGTGTCAACTTGAAATAGACTACAAATATAAAAGTAAATAAAAATTACTATAACCAAAATATTATGGCTTTTAAAATAAATTATTAAATAAGACCTAAACAAATATGAACATATGATTAATTGATCTTGAGATAAATATAAATGCTTATATGTTGGACTACAGAGCTGGGTAAGACACCTCAAGAATTGAGGTGCCGCCTTAACCTATATATATATAAACACATTACAATCCCCAAATACTACTTGAGGTTTTTTTTTTTATCAAACCTAGCCTAGCCCATTCGATGGGCTAGCAACGAAGACAATGTGGGCCCGGGGCCGAAAGGCGGGGGGTGAGCGGTGCATGCGGACAATGAGGGTCGGCAGGCTTCCAGGGAACATGAAAGAGATGAGAGGATTCCGAGACTGGGCAATGTAATGGACTGAACAGTTGAAGAGGGCTTAAAAAGATTTGATTGGTACTACTCATATCACGAAGGTGCATCTTCTTTTTGGTAGCTCATCACATAAGAACTCCAAAGTTAAGCGTGCTTGACTTGGGGCAATTTTGGGATGGGTGACCTCCTGGGAAGTTTCCTAGGGTGCGTGTGAGTGAGGACATAAGCACGCTGGAAAGACTCGTCTTGGTACAGTGAGGACAGTCGTCAAATCTGGGGCGTTACAAATGGTATCAGAGCCGACCTCTCTTAGTACGGTGTGGTTCGGGGACGAACCAAGCGGAAGCTGGTGGGCATGTGAGGCCCGGGGCCGAAGAGGGCGGGGGGTGAACGCCGGTGCCATCAGTTGCACGGACAATGAGCGGCTCCTGGCAGGCTTCTAGGTGAAGGGAACATGAATGAACCGACCCACACGGGAATGAGAGGGATTCCGAGACTGGGCAATGTAATGGACTGAACAGTTGAAGAGGGCTTAAAAAGATTTGATTGGTACTACTCATATCACGAAGGTGCATCTTCTTTTTGGTAGCTCATCACATAAGAACTCCAAAGTTAAGCGTGCTTGACTTGGGGCAATTTTGGGATGGGTGACCTCCTGGGAAGTTTCCTAGGGTGCGTGTGAGTGAGGACATAAGCACGCTGGAAAGACTCGTCTTGGTACAGTGAGGACAGTCGTCAAATCTGGGGCGTTACAGAAAGCTTCTCTTTGAATCCACCTAGGGCTTCTCATATTCACGGCACCCTAGTAAAATAGAATAGATAGAAATTCGCGTATTCAATTTCAGAACTTGAGTGACAAAACCTAATCAGCTTTGTGGAATTACAGATGGAGGACATTACGTTGCCTATTCTATTCGAGCAGGCTCAAAAGATTCACCAAATAGCCTTCGATTCTTCAATCGAACAGGTTTTAGAGTGACTGTGTATTAGATGTGTGTTATATTCTGCTATCTTTTCCTTTGAGTATTATTTCATGTATATGTTTCATTTTTAATAATTATTGTCAGGAAACTGTGAGAAACGGTTGCGAGCTTTTGAGGAAATGCGATGATATGATTGGAAAGTTGGGGTTATTTTCATCTAATGAGACGAAGGATGATATCAGTACTAACAACCTCAAATATCTTCTTGTAGGTGTTGAATATTTTTTTAATCTTCATGAAAGGCAAAGTAATCTAAATGGATGAATGTTCTGGTTTTGTTTTCCGCTTTAATCTTTAAACTCACTTTCTTGCAAATGTGATAAAAAAATGTGAGCTGATTTTCGTTTATGTGATAATCTTATGTATTGGTCGTGTCTAAAAGTTATCATTTAAAAGTATTTAACTCATGGTCTTTGATGCAGGTTCCATATTATCTCGGTGAGATAACAGAAAAAAATTCACAGGAGAACCGGATTCAGATTCTTAAAGCTTCACTAGCCAAGCTAAAGGTACTAGTTTTAGATTTTGGTCACACGATAAGGCAATGTGCTCAAGGAAGCTATTGATAATTTTTTGAATGTCGAATTTTCATTTGGCCATATTCTAGGAATTTATTTCATTTTGTGAAGCTATGGAGCTAGTACCAGAAGATGAACTGGAATCATCTATGCAATCAAGGAGCAATTCATCTGCTGATCAAAGAGCTAAGAATGTTGGCATTCTTCCTCGGACATGTTTCATTGAACTTCATAGTTCCATTTGTTGAATAAGTGATAGTACTCCTCTGCATCTAATATTTGGGATTTATTTCAGATTGCTCGGTTCAAACGCACAAAAGCTGCCGAGTCAAAATTGCTTGAAATAAAGGAACGGAAGGAACGTCGTGGGCGCTCAACTAGAGCATCTGCTGTAAAGGCCCTAAAACTTCTTGCTTTAAAATTTGCGGAAAATTAAAAATTTTCTTTTTAAAAGAACTTAAATGGCCTCATTCATAAAATCAACTGGTGAATCAAGTTCAATGTTTCAAAAAAGTTGCAGCGGAAGAAAATAATTGTTTGCCAACAATAACAATTTAAAAAAAAATATCCAATGACTGATAAAAATTTGTTTGCGGAATAAAATAAACACTGCTGCACTGAGGTCCTCGGGTGCCACTACTGCCGACCCAAGCTGGCTCACTGGTCCCCGCCCTCGGCCCTGACCCCATCAGTACCTACAACAATCAAGTCTAGTGAGTCTAAAGACTCAGCATGCATATATCGCAGGTAACGAGTAAAAATCTGGAGTAAAATATGCATGGGATAAAATATCATGCCATGTGACATGCTGAAAATAATCTGTACTGAGCAATTATAATACGTGCATGCTGAACTGATAATCACAGTGAAAATAATTGCTCCTTGGAGCCTGCACTGAAATAATTGATAAAACTTTTCTGTTGAGATTATGTTTTACGCCTGTGGCCACTGCACTAAGCTGAACTGATCGGTAGCTGACTACCGGGGAGCCTGGAACTGAGCTGGCGGTCACTGAAGACCCGATGGTACCAACCTGAACTGAGCGGTCACTGAAGATCCGATGGTACCAACCTGAACTGAGCGGTCACTGGCGACCGTATAAATAATAATAATGCTCCCACATAGTGAATGAACCACAAGCCATATCGCATAAATCTCAAAAATAATCATTTTTCTGTTTTCATGCACGTAAAATAATTAACTGACGATAATGAAAATATCATGAAATTTTACCAACTGGAATGGATCGTCCCCAGGCTCGCTGCAACCTAAAAATGCCATGAAAATATGCAATGAATTTTTCTTAGGCAAATTTATGCAATTAAATTTCTAAAATGCGACAACTACGTCTAACGACCTCGTATTTAATCATGACTTTAAACCAACCCGAACCAACACTGAACCAACGTGACATCATGATTAAAATACACTTAAAATTATGAATTTATGCTCCTAAAATTATGAGGGTCGAAATCTAGGTGAAATGGAGGCCAAAATATGAAACGCTCTTTTGAGAGCCAATTTGGCACACCGCACCGTAAATTCTCGTACGACCTCAAAAATGATCCGAATCACAAACGGTCAAAAACATGACCTTCCTAACTCAATGGGCACTGTCCAGTCCAAGGCCATAGGCTAAAATCCGACCGAGAACTCAAACGAGCCTTCGCACCGACGCAGCAACTTGCTGTCAAATTCCAGCAGCTATGCATGCGCTTTTCTTGCGTCGTTTTCAAGTCCGCCGGCCATTGGGGCTTGCACCACCGACCAGGGACCCTTACCAACATCCCATGGAATGATTTGAAACATGGCTAAGGGCACAAGACCAGCCAAAATTCGCACCACACCTGAAACACGACAGTACACTCACCCGAAGGCACCATTCTACACGCGTGGGACTGTTTCGCTTTGTTTGTTGTCTCGTGTCGTTCCAGTGGCCATTTGATTGACCATGGCACGATCTAGACATCTAGGGGTATGGTATGAACCGTGGATATGGGCCAGAGGCCAACCAAGATTCACACCACGCCACCAACCGAAGGTTACACTTGCTGTCAAAAGAAGGGGCCGAAAGGGGGGAGGGGCTGTTCTGCCGTTTTATTTAAAAACCAAGGAGCCATGGACCAAGCCACCAAAAGGGCGACTTAGTCACGTCTTAGACATGCTAGGGAGGGGATCTAACCATAGCTATAGGCCCCTTGGGCAGCAATGATCAGATCCTTACCCTTATGACAGCAACTGAAATTTTCGAACTCAATGTGACACTCATGGGGGATGTGCTGTCATTTATGCATTCCTGTGAGTATGGGGCTGGAACCAACGTTCCATCATGAACCTAACATGTCCTAGTACATGTCCATATGCAGCCTCGAGCCCCTGGAACGAGCCAATCCTGAAATCGAAACCAAACATACCAATCGTGAAGCAAGGTAGAAACAAAAAATCTGTGCAGAATTATTTCTGCACATTGCTGTCAAAAATCTCGGTTTTCATGCTGAAATTTCGTGAGTTTGATGTAAGAAAATTTACTACTATGGCTTGATTGAGGTTTAGAAAGAGTATAGACATGCCTTGGTTTCGTTTTAATGAACAACGAAATGAAGAGACGACGACGCGGCACGGAGACGGAGTGGCTTCTCTTGCTCTCTTTAGTTCTCGGTTTTCTCTAGCCTTTCTTCCTAGCTATAAGTCACGATTTCCTCTCTGGTTCTCCTCTGATTTTCGAAAAATGGAGAGGGGGAGAAATGGTTATGGGAGTGAGGGAGTGGTTGCCAAAATAAATGGGAGAATCAAGGACCAAGTCTACTAGTTTTTTTTTGAATTTTGAATTTTGGTTTTCTAGAAATTTATTCTTGGATGCATCTAGACTAGAGGTGGCCGAAAATGCTTGGTTAATTAGTCTAGGATAAGCTCTAACATTGATTAATTAAGGTGGAACAAAATAATTAAAAAGTTTAACAACTCAAACTAATCAAGAATGAGTCAAAGATGAGTTGGCAAAGGATTTGTTGCATCTCCAAGGGGGGTGGCCGAAAAATGAAATAAAAATGAAGGGGAAAATTTGTTATCTAGTTGATAATTAGTAACTCTACAAAGCTTCACTAATCCCTTAAATAATTTAGTAAATAAAACCCTTAATAAATGGAGCTTAATTGAATTAATTTCCTACTCACCTCAAGTTATTAAAATAAATCCTCAAACCTTCTTTTTAACTTAAATTAACTTACTTGCTAGCTAAAGTAAGTCCTGGAAATATTTCTCGAATCTTAAATTCTATCTCAAAACTCCAACTCCGGTCCGGCCTCACTGAAATAACTGAAATGCTGAAAATCAACTACTGAACTGAATAAACAAATAATCAACTTCAAATAAATGCATAAAAAAAATAATCATGCAATGAAGTTAATTAAATTTAAAAATCTAGAATTATGCATGGCTTATACGTCTACTGATTTACGGGTTCTACAATCGCACTATCTACTCCCATAGAGAGGGGGAACAAGATTTAGAGGATGATGACGGAGAAGAGGAAAGGGAAGTAAGTTGTTTATTGAGAATTCATTTAATTAATGTGATGTTCTTTATAGAATAGGTTTCTAGCGTGAGTTACACTGTGTCTCCTGGCTCTTCTTAATGCCAAAAGCACATAATATACAATTTTATGATGCACATTTCACTGCTGCTTGTAATTAGAATACATGTGGCCAATCTATGTAGCTGTTCTGAATCATGATAAAGAGGAAGAATTCACCATTTTATGGTCGTAATAACTTGAACAGACATATCTGGACTGATAATTCACCTCTATTTAACACCAGCACTTTCTTGTTGGCTTTAAGGCTTATTTTTTGCTGGTCATTTATTTTTCCTCTGTGTCAGTATTATGAGGAAAATTCACCCTCGCAATTGCCTATGTCACCATCTGATACGTGCTTTTCTATTCTAATTTGAAGCATAAACATGTTAAATTGTTTGTTATAACACATTTTTCCCTGATTGTTGTCAAAATTGTTGAAATCAATGCGCTAATTCTAAAAGGCATCCCTCAATGACACTGCTCAATTAAGAACCATTGTTTTGATTTGTTCCTCCCCTTCCCTCCATACCATTGCATGGATCATAATGATGATTGTTTGGTTACATGCCTGCAGGCATGGATAACCACCATCTCCTTGGCACTATGTAAGGTTGTTCTGGATGTTTCTGATCTTTGGAGACCGCCCTTTGTATTTTTAACTTCTTTCCCTTGTTTCCTTGGTACTTACTCACATGCCTATAACAGTCGTTTGATCTGTCGGAGATGCTTAAGAAAGAGGAAGAAATGCTCTTAGATCGGCAACGGGTTTGCGTTCCCGTCGCTAATATAGCGACGGGTTTTCTTTAACCGTCGCTATATAGCGACGGTTTGGGCAAAACAATCGCTTATTAAATTAAGCGACGGTTTTCTTACACTGTCGCTATATAGCGAAGTTTTTTTTTATTAAAACCGTCGTCTATTAAATTAAACGACGGTTTATGAAAATTTGTCGCTACAATAGCGACGGTAGGATACAAGACCGTCGCACGTGGTGACGTGTAAAATATACGTCGCACAAAATGGCGACGGGTTTGTGGAACAGTCGCAATAATAGCAACGGTGTATTGTAAACCTTCGCTAATATAGCGACTGCTTTAATAAGACCGTCGCTATTATAGCGACGGGTTTAATTAAACAGTCGCTTAATTTAATATGCGACGGTTCTAATAAAAACCGTCGCTATATATAAAAACCGTCGCTATTTGAGCAACGGTTTTACTAAAACCGTCGCTAATCCTTCCGTTTTTTTGCAGTGGGTGTACATTTTTCCAGGGACTAAAATCTACTCCTGATTTCTGAGACTTAATTCCTCTATTTTGCACAAAGGATATAACTGTAGATATGATTATCAGTTGACGAAGTGTTATGCGTTGCTTTAAAAAATTAATTATTTACTAATCACTTGAATATAAATTTTAATATGGTACAAGCTCTAATTGTTCAGACCATTGCTAATCAGCGATACAAAAACATAAAGAGTGTTCTCAGTAAATCTGTTTTTTTTAAAAAAAAGGAGAAACAGAATGTGCACCTAAACTTGAAGGGTTTTTTTTAAAAAATAATTTAATTTTAAAAAAAAATTTCAAAAATAATTTTAAAAAAAACATTTGCAAAACTAATGTAATCCGCGCTCATGGAGCGCGGACGCTGCTCACGTGGAGGAGCGTCCGCGCTCCGTAAGCACGGACGATGGTCCATGTCTGCAACATATTATTTTATCGACAGAATTTATAAAAAAACCATCGCTAATTGCCGACGGTTTTTTATACCTTCGCTAGTTTAGCGACGGTTTAATAACCGTCGCTGTAATTGAAGCAGCGACGGTTATTAAACCGTCGCTGATTAGCGACGGTTTTAAAACTGTCGATAAATGCACATAAAATCGTCGCTAAAAGCGCATAATTTCATTAGAGAATTTGCGTGCTGCGAAAAGCCATTTTTGTTGTAGTGAAGACAGATAAAAAAACAGACAAAAAATTCATCAAGAAATAGGGGTGTTCATCGGTCGGTTTTTTTCTCTATCTTCACTAGGCACTAGGGGTGTTCATCAGTCGGTTCGGTTTGGTTTTTCTATCAAAATGGTTATTAATCCGAACCATTTTTCTTCAGTTCGGTTCGATTTTCTATCAAAATGGTTCGGTTATTTCGGTCGGTTAATTAGATTTTGATATAATTATTTTAATTAATAATATAAATGTATTGTAAAATATAATATGTTAACTTTCTACATGTTTTCTTAGTAAAAGCTTTAAAGATAAGGTCTAAATTAATTAAGAAAACAACAGCAAACTAAAAATTATTCAAAATAGTTCTTCATTCACTAAATATCATATCAAATTATATAATAAATAAAAATATAAAAAAATTTATTAATTTAATGAAATTTCAGTTTTGATATATATAATCCGAAATCGAACCTAATAAGCTTCGGTTTTAATATTTATATCCGAATTACAAAATTCAAAATCGAAACGACCGATGAACACCCCTATTTGTTGATGAATTTTTTGTCTATTTTTAATTATGTCTTCACTACAACAAAAATGGCTTTTCGCAGCGCGAAAATTCTCTAATGAAATTATGCGCTTTTAGCGACGGTTTTATGCGCCTTTAGCGACAATTTGAAAACCGTCACTAATTGGCGACGGTGTGATAACCGTCGCTGATGCAATTACAGCAACAGTTTAATAACCGTCGCTAAATTAGCGACGGTGTCTAAAACCGTCTGCAATTAGCGACGGTTTTATTATGAATTCCGTCGCTAAAATAATATGTTGCTGACATGGACCATCGTCCGCGCTCCGTGAGCGCGGATTACATTAGGTTTGTTTTTTTTAAAATTATTTTTGAAAATGTTTTTTAAAATTAATTTATTTTTTAAAAAAAACCCAAATTTGAGCTTTTTTGAATGATACTATGTCGAAAGAGTGACAAAAATATGACTTTTTGAATGAAATTATGTAGACGAGACCAAAGGGTGCAAATAAAAAGTGCACAAATGTGTTCCTCGGAACTTGAATTCATGGGAAGAACCCGTTTGTTTGAACAACACAATTATTTGTAATCTCATTTACTAACACCATGATTCGGTTTAAGTAATGAGAACAAATTGGTTGTTTACTTGGAGTTCAGATGCATTTGTTGACAGTTATGTTATCGTCGCGCACAAACATATTGTGAGAAACATTAAATTGTTGTGACATGTTCATTGATGTTTGAAATATCAAAATTATATTTACAAAAATGAGTTGTTATCATCCTTCTTGTCTATTCATATACTTTGATTTCTTTTGTTAGTCTCTCGATGTAATCATCTATTCAGCTATCTTGTGAATTAAATTGATTATCATATTTAAATATCTTAAAAACTCGAAGTTACAAAATTCATAAATACATCAACTAAATTCTCAAGTAAAAAATGTTATATCTATTGAAATCCTATCTACATTAACGAGTTTTCAAAGCTCTTTGATGACACTAATATTTTAAATGCTCTTACCGATTGTTTAATGGTTCATATTACAACTAATATTTTAGTTAAAGTTGTCACGTTCGTAAAACCATTAGCGTCAACTATATCATTAAGTGAGGCACCCTTACAACTACTACCCTGATTTATTTATGGATGTTCTTTTTTCGAATTTATGATAACAAATTTATGGAGTAGATCTATGATTAAATTTTAAGATGAAAAAATACGTTATGTCCAATTTGAGACTTGTTATTAAAATTCTCTTATTTTAATACCAACTCAATATTTTCCTTAACTATTTTCAATTTTATAAATTCTTTGTTTTTCCATTTTTTTTTTTTACTTTGTTAAGCATAATGTCAACTTGAAATAGACTACAAATATAAAAGTAAATAAAAAATTACTATAACCAAAATATTATGGCTTTTAAAATTAAATTATTAAATAAGACCTAAACAAATATGAACATATGATTAATTGATCTTGAGATAAATATAAATGCTTATATGTTGGACAACAGAGCTGGGTAAGACACCTCAAGAATTGAGGTGCCGCCCTTACCTATATATATATAAACACATTACAATCCCCAAATAGTACTTGGTTTTTTTTTTTTATCAAAAGCCTAGCCCATTTAGAATGCAACCACAATGGAAATGCGATGGGCCTAGGCCCAAACGAATGAGAGAAAGCTTCTCTTTGAATCCACCTAGGGCTTCTCATATTCACGGCACCCTAGTAAAATAGAATAGATAGAAATTCGCGTATTCAATTTCAGAACTTGAGTGACAAAACCTAATCAGCTTTGTGGAATTACAGATGGAGGACATTACGTTGCCTATTCTATTCGAGCAGGCTCAAAAGATTCACCAAATAGCCTCCGATTCTTCAATCGAACAGGTTTTAGAGTGACTGTGTATTAGATGTGTGTTATATTCTGCTATCTTTTCCTTTGAGTATTATTTCATGTTTATGTTTCATTTTTTAATAATTATTGTCAGGAAACTGTGAGAAACGGTTGCGAGCTTTTGAGGAAATGCGAGGATATGATTGGAAAGTTGGGGTTATTTTCATCTAATGAGACGAAGGATGATATCAGTACTAACAACCTCAAATATCTTCTTGTAGGTGTTGAATATTTTTTTAATATTCATGAAAGGCAAAGTAATCTAAATGGATCAATGTTCTGGTTTTGTTTTCCGCTTTAATCTTTAAACTCACTTTCTTGCAAATGTGATAAAAAACGTGAGCTGATTTTTGTTTCTGTGATAATCTGATGTATTGGTCGTGTCTGAAAGTTATCATTTAAAAGTATTTAACTCATGGTCTTTGACGCAGGTTCCATATTATCTCGGTGAGCTAACAGAAAAAAATTCACAGGTGAACCGGATTCAGATTCTTAAAGCTTCACTAGCCAAGCTAAAGGTACTAGTTTTAGATTTTGGTCACACGATAAGGCAATGTGCTCAAGGAAGCTATTGATAATTTTTTGAATGTCGAATTTTCACTTGGCCATATTCTAGGAATTTATTTCATTTTGTGAAGCTATGGAGCTAGTACCAGAAGATGAACTGGAATCATCTATGCAATCAAGGAGCAATTCATCGGCTGATCAAAGAGCTAAGAAGGTTGGCATTCTTCCTCGGACATGTTTCATCGAACTTCATAGTTCCATTTGTTGAATAAGTGACAGTACTCCTCTGCATCTAATAATTGGGATTTATTTCAGATTGCTCGGTTCAAACGCACAAAAGCGGCCGAGTCAAAATTGCTTGAAATAAAGGAACGGAAGGAACGTCGTGGGCGCTCAACTAGAGCATCTGCACTATCTACTCCCGTAGAGAGGGGGGAACAAGATTTAGAGGATGATGACGGAGAAGAGGAAAGGGAAGTAAGTTGTTTATTGAGAATTCATTTAATTAATGTGATGTTCTTTATAGAATAGGTTTCTAGCGTGAGTTACACTGTGTCTCCTGGCTCTTCTTAATGCCAAAAGCACATAATATACAATTTTATGATGCACATTTCACTGCTACTTGTAATTAGAATACATGTGGCCAATCTATGTAGCTGCTCTGAATCATGATAAAGAGAAAGAATTCACCATTTTATGGTCGTAATAACTTTTAACAGACATATCTGGACTGATAATTCACCTCTATTTAACACCAGCACTTTCTTGTTGGCTTTAAGGCTTATTTTTTGCTGGTCATTTATTTTTCCTCTGTGTCAGTATTATGAGGAAAATTCACCCTCGCAATTGCCTATGTCACCATCTGATACGTGCTTTTCTATTCTATTTTGAAGCATAAACATGTTAAATTGTTTGTTATAACACATTTTTCCCTGATTGTTGTCAAAATTGTTGAAATCAATGCGCTAATTCTAAAAGGCATCCCTCAATGACACTGCTCAATTAAGAACCATTGTTTTGATTTGTTCCTCCCCTTCCCTCCATACCATTGCATGGATCATAATGATGATTGTTTGGTTACATGCCTGCAGGCATGAAAACCACCATCTCCTTGGCACTATGTAAGGTTGATCTGGATGTTTCTGATCTTTGGAGACTATCATTTGTATTTTTAACTTCTTTCTCTTGTTTCCTTGGTACTTACTCACATGCCTATAATAGTCGTTTGATCTATCATAGATGCTTAAGAAAGAGGAAGAAATGCTCTTAGATCGGCAACGGGTTTTGTGTTCCCGTCGCTAATATAGCGACGGGTTTTCTTTAACCGTCGCTATATAGCGACGGTTTGGGCAAAACAATCGCTTATTAAATTAAGCGAGAGTTTTCTTACACTGTCGCTATATAGCGACGTTTTTTTATTAAAACCGTCGTCTATTAGATTAAGCGACGGTTTATGAAAATTTGTCGTTATAATAGCGACGGTAGGATACAAGACCGTCGCACGTGGTGACGTGTAAAATACACGTCGCACAAAATGGCGACGGGTTTGTGGAACAGTCGCAATAATAGCAACAGTGTATTGTAAACCGTCGTTAATATAGCGAAGGCTTTAATAAGACCGTCTCTATTATAGCGACGGATTTAATTAAACCATCGCTTAATTTAATATGCAACGGTTCTAATAAAAACCGTCGCTATATAGCGACGGGATATAAAAACCGTCGCTATTTGAGCAACGATTTTACTAAAACCATCGCTAATCCTTCCGTTTTTTTGCAGTGGGTGTACATTTTTCTAGGGACTAAAATATACTCCTGATTTCTGAGACTTAATTCCTCTATTTTGAACAAAGGATATAATTGTAGATATGATTATCAGTTGATGAAGTGTTATGCGTTGCTTTAAAAAAATTAATTATTTACTAATCACTTGAATATAAATTTTAATATGGTACAAGCTCTAATTGTTCAGACCATTGCTAATCAGCGATACAAAAACATAAAGAGTGTTCTCAGTAAATCTGTTTTTTTTTTTAAAAAGGAGAAACAGAATGTGCACCTAAATTTGAGGGTTTTTTTAAAAAATAATTTAATTTTAAAAAACTTTTTCAAAAATAATTTAAAAAAAACATTTGCAAAACTAATGTAATCCGCGCTCACGGAGCGCAGACGCTGCTCACGTGGAGGAGCGTCCACGCTCCGTAAGCACGGACGATGGTCCATGTCAGCAACATATTATTTTAGCAACGGAATTTATAAAAAAACCATCGCTAATTGCCGACGGTTTTTTATACCGTCGCTAGTTGAGCGACGGTTATTAAACCGTCGCTGATTAGTGACGGTCTTAAAACTGTCGCTAAATGCACATAAAACCATCGCTAAAAGCGCATAATTTCATTAGAGAATTTGCGTGCTGCGAAAAGCCATTTTTGTTGTAGTGAAGACAGATAAAAAAACAGACAAAAAATTCATCAAGAAATAGGGGTGTCCATCGATCGGTTTTTTTCTCTATCTTCACTAGGCACTAGGGGTGTTCATCGGTCGGTTCGGTTTGGTTTTTCTATCAAAATGGTTATTAATCCGAACCATTTTTCTTCAGTTCGGTTCGATTTTCTATCAAAATGGTTCGGTTATTTCGGTCGGTTAATTAGATTTTGATATAATTATTTAAATTAATAATATAAATGTATTGTAAAATATAATATGTTAACTTTCTACATGTTTTCTTAGTAAAAGCTTTAAAGATAAGGTCTAAATTAATTAAAAAACAACAACAAACTAAAAATTATTCAAAATAGTTCTTCATTCACTAAATATCATATCAAATTATATAATATAAATAAAAATATAAAAAAATTTATTAATTTAATGAAATTTCGGTTTTGATATATATAATCCAAAATCGAACCTAATAAGCTTCGGTTTTGATATTTATATCCGAATTACAAAATTCAAAATCGAACCGACCGATGAACACCCCTATTTATTGATGAATTTTTTGTCTATTTTTTATTATGTCTTCACTACAACAAAAAAGGCTTTTCGCAGCGCGCAAATTCTCTAATGAAATTATGCGCTTTTAGCGACGGTTTTATGCACTTTTAGCGACGGTTTGAAAACCGTCGCTAATTGGCGACGATGTGATAACCGTCGTTGATGCAATTACAACGACAGTTTAATAACTGTCGCTAAAAGCACTTAAAACCATCGCTAAAAGCGCATAATTTCATTAGAGAATTTGCGTGCTGCGAAAAGCCATTTTTGTTGTAGTGAAGACAGATCAAAAAACAGACAAAAAATTCATCAAGAAATAGGGGTGTCCATCGATCGGTTTTTTTCTCTATCTTCACTAGGCACTAGGGGTGTTCATCGGTCGGTTCGGTTTGGTTTTTCTATCAAAATGGTTATTAATCCGAACCATTTTTCTTCAGTTCGGTTCGATTTTCTATCAAAATGGTTCGGTTATTTCGGTCGGTTAATTAGATTTTGATATAATAATTTAAATTAATAATATAAATGTATTGTAAAATATAATATGTTAACTTTCTACATGTTTTCTTAGTAAAAGCTTTAAAGATAAGGTCTAAATTAATTAAAATACAACAGCAAACTAAAAATTATTCAAAATAGTTCTTCATTCACTAAATATCATATCAAATTATATAATATAAATAAAATATAAAAAAATTTATTAATTTAATGAAATTTCGGTTTTGATATATATAATCCAAAATCGAACCTAATAAGCTTCGGTTTTGATATTTATATCCGAATTACAAAATTCAAAATCGAACTGACCGATGAACACCCCTATTTATTGATGAATTTTTTGTCTATTTTTTATTATGTCTTCACTACAACAAAAATGGCTTTTCGCAGCGCGCAAATTCTCTAATGAAATTATGCGCTTTTAGCGACGGTTTTATGCACTTTTAGCGACGGTTTTAAAACCGTCGCTAATTGGCGACGATGTGATAACCGTCGCTGATGCAATTACAACGACAGTTTAATAACTGTCTCTAAATTCACATAAAACCATCGCTAAAAGCGCATAATTTCATTAGAGAATTTGCGTGCTGCGAAAAGCCATTTTTGTTGTAGTGAAGACAGATCAAAAAACAGACAAAAAATTCATCAAGAAATAGGGGTGTCCATCGATCGGTTTTTTTCTCTATCTTCACTAGGCACTAGGGGTGTTCATCGGTCGGTTCGGTTTGGTTTTTCTATCAAAATGGTTATTAATCCGAACCATTTTTCTTCAGTTCGGTTCGATTTTCTATCAAAATGGTTCGGTTATTTCGGTCGGTTAATTAGATTTTGATATAATTATTTAAATTAATAATATAAATGTATTGTAAAATATAATATGTTAACTTTCTACATGTTTTCTTAGTAAAAGCTTTAAAGATAAGGTCTAAATTAATTAAAAAACAACAACAAACTAAAAATTATTCAAAATAGTTCTTCATTCACTAAATATCATATCAAATTATATAATATAAATAAAAATATAAAAAAATTTATTAATTTAATGAAATTTCGGTTTTGATATATATAATCCAAAATCGAACCTAATAAGCTTCGGTTTTGATATTTATATCCGAATTACAAAATTCAAAATCGAACCGACCGATGAACACCCCTATTTATTGATGAATTTTTTTGTCTATTTTTTATTATGTCTTCACTACAACAAAAAAGGCTTTTCGCAGCGCGCAAATTCTCTAATGAAATTATGCGCTTTTAGCGACGGTTTTATGCACTTTTAGCGACGGTTTGAAAACCGTCGCTAATTGGCGACGGTGTGATAACCGTCGTTGATGCAATTACAACGACAGTTTAATAACTGTCGCTAAAAGCACTTAAAACCATCGCTAAAAGCGCATAATTTCATTAGAGAATTTGCGTGCTGCGAAAAGCCATTTTTGTTGTAGTGAAGACAGATAAAAAAACAGACAAAAAATTCATCAAGAAATAGGGGTGTCCATCGATCGGTTTTTTTCTCTATCTTCACTAGGCACTAGGGGTGTTCATCGGTCGGTTCGGTTTGGTTTTTCTATCAAAATGGTTATTAATCCGAACCATTTTTCTTCAGTTCGGTTCGATTTTCTATCAAAATGGTTCGGTTATTTCGGTCGGTTAATTAGATTTTGATATAATTATTTAAATTAATAATATAAATGTATTGTAAAATATAATATGTTAACTTTCTACATGTTTTCTTAGTAAAAGCTTTAAAGATAAGGTCTAAATTAATTAAAAAACAACAACAAACTAAAAATTATTCAAAATAGTTCTTCATTCACTAAATATCATATCAAATTATATAATATAAATAAAAATATAAAAAAATTTATTAATTTAATGAAATTTCGGTTTTGATATATATAATCCAAAATCGAACCTAATAAGCTTCGGTTTTGATATTTATATCCGAATTACAAAATTCAAAATCGAACCGACCGATGAACACCCCTATTTATTGATGAATTTTTTTGTCTATTTTTTATTATGTCTTCACTACAACAAAAAAGGCTTTTCGCAGCGCGCAAATTCTCTAATGAAATTATGCGCTTTTAGCGACGGTTTTATGCACTTTCAAACCGTCGCTAATTGGCGACGGTGTGATAACCGTCGTTGATGCAATTACAACGACAGTTTAATAACTGTCGCTAAAAGCACTTAAAACCATCGCTAAAAGCGCATAATTTCATTAGAGAATTTGCGTGCTGCGAAAAGCCATTTTTGTTGTAGTGAAGACAGATAAAAAAACAGACAAAAAATTCATCAAGAAATAGGGGTGTCCATCGATCGGTTTTTTTCTCTATCTTCACTAGGCACTAGGGGTGTTCATCGGTCGGTTCGGTTTGGTTTTTCTATCAAAATGGTTATTAATCCGAACCATTTTTCTTCAGTTCGGTTCGATTTTCTATCAAAATGGTTCGGTTATTTCGGTCGGTTAATTAGATTTTGATATAATTATTTAAATTAATAATATAAATGTATTGTAAAATATAATATGTTAACTTTCTACATGTTTTCTTAGTAAAAGCTTTAAAGATAAGGTCTAAATTAATTAAAAAACAACAACAAACTAAAAATTATTCAAAATAGTTCTTCATTCACTAAATATCATATCAAATTATATAATATAAATAAAAATATATAAAAATTTATTAATTTAATGAAATTTCGGTTTTGATATATATAATCCAAAATCGAACCTAATAAGCTTCGGTTTTGATATTTATATCCGAATTACAAAATTCAAAATCGAACCGACCGATGAACACCCCTATTTATTGATGAATTTTTTTGTCTATTTTTTATTATGTCTTCACTACAACAAAAAAGGCTTTTCGCAGCGCGCAAATTCTCTAATGAAATTATGCGCTTTTAGCGACGGTTTTATGCACTTTTAGCGACGGTTTGAAAACCGTCGCTAATTGGCGACGGTGTGATAACCGTCGTTGATGCAATTACAACGACAGTTTAATAACTGTCGCTAAAAGCACTTAAAACCATCGCTAAAAGCGCATAATTTCATTAGAGAATTTGCGTGCTGCGAAAAGCCATTTTTGTTGTAGTGAAGACAGATAAAAAAACAGACAAAAAATTCATCAAGAAATAGGGGTGTCCATCGATCGGTTTTTTTCTCTATCTTCACTAGGCACTAGGGGTGTTCATCGGTCGGTTCGGTTTGGTTTTTCTATCAAAATGGTTATTAATCCGAACCATTTTTCTTCAGTTCGGTTCGATTTTCTATCAAAATGGTTCGGTTATTTCGGTCGGTTAATTAGATTTTGATATAATTATTTAAATTAATAATATAAATGTATTGTAAAATATAATATGTTAACTTTCTACATGTTTTCTTAGTAAAAGCTTTAAAGATAAGGTCTAAATTAATTAAAAAACAACAACAAACTAAAAATTATTCAAAATAGTTCTTCATTCACTAAATATCATATCAAATTATATAATATAAATAAAAATATAAAAAAATTTATTAATTTAATGAAATTTCGGTTTTGATATATATAATCCAAAATCGAACCTAATAAGCTTCGGTTTTGATATTTATATCCGAATTACAAAATTCAAAATCGAACCGACCGATGAACACCCCTATTTATTGATGAATTTTTTTTTCTATTTTTTATTATGTCTTCACTACAACAAAAAAGGCTTTTCGCAGCGCGCAAATTCTCTAATGAAATTATGCGCTTTTAGCGACGATTTTATGCACTTTTAGCGACGGTTTGAAAACCGTCGCTAATTGGCGACGGTGTGATAACCGTCGTTGATGCAATTACAACGACAGTTTAATAACTGTCGCTAAAAGCACTTAAAACCATCGCTAAAAGCGCATAATTTCATTAGAGAATTTGCGTGCTGCGAAAAGCCATTTTTGTTGTAGTGAAGACAGATAAAAAAACAGACAAAAAATTCATCAAGAAATAGGGGTGTCCATCGATCGGTTTTTTTCTCTATCTTTACTAGGCACTAGGGGTGTTCATCGGTCGGTTCGGTTTGGTTTTTCTATCAAAATGGTTATTAATCCGAACCATTTTTCTTCAGTTCGGTTCGATTTTCTATCAAAATGGTTCGGTTATTTCGGTCGGTTAATTAGATTTTGATATAATTATTTAAATTAATAATATAAATGTATTGTAAAATATAATATGTTAACTTTCTACATGTTTTCTTAGTAAAAGCTTTAAAGATAAGGTCTAAATTAATTAAAAAACAACAGCAAACTAAAAATTATTCAAAATAGTTCTTCATTCACTAAATATCATATCAAATTATATAATATAAATAAAAATATAAAAAATTTATTAATTTAATGAAATTTCGGTTTTGATATATATAATCCAAAATCGAACCTAATAAGCTTCGGTTTTGATATTTATATCCGAATTACAAAATTCAAAATCGAACCGACCGATGAACACCCCTATTTATTGATGAATTTTTTGTCTATTTTTTATTATGTCTTCATTACAACAAAAATGGCTTTTCGCAGCGCGCAAATTCTCTAATGAAATTATGCGCTTTTAGCGACGGTTTTATGCACTTTTAGCGACGGTTTGAAAACCGTCGCTAATTGGCGACGGTGTGATAACCGTCGCTGATGCAATTACAACGACAGTTTAATAACTGTCTCTAAATTCACATAAAACCATCGCTAAAAGCGCATAATTTCATTAGAGAATTTGCGTGCTGCGAAAAGCCATTTTTGTTGTAGTGAAGACAGATCAAAAAACAGACAAAAAATTCATCCATAAATAGGGGTGTCCATCGATCGGTTTTTTTCTCTATCTTCACTAGGCACTAGGGGTGTTCATCGGTCGGTTCGGTTTGGTTTTTCTATCAAAATGGTTATTAATCCGAACCATTTTTCTTCAGTTCGGTTCGATTTTCTATCAAAATGGTTCGGTTATTTCGGTCGGTTAATTAGATTTTGATATAATTATTTAAATTAATAATATAAATGTATTGTAAAATATAATATGTTAACTTTCTACATGTTTTCTTAGTAAAAGCTTTAAAGATAAGGTCTAAATTAATTAAAAAACAACAGCAAACTAAAAATTATTCAAAATAGTTCTTCATTCACTAAATATCATATTAAATTATATAATATAAATAAAAATATAAAAAAATTTATTAATTTAATGAAATTTCGGTTTTGATATATATAATCCAAAATCGAACCTAATAAGCTTCGGTTTTGATATTTATATGAATTACAAAATTCAAAATCGAACCGACCGATGAACACCCCTATTTATTGATGAATTTTTTGTCTATTTTTTATTATGTCTTCACTACAACAAAAATGGCTTTTCGCAGTGCGCAAATTTCTCTAATGAAATTATGCGCTTTTAGTGACGGTTTTATGCACTTTTAGCGACGGTTTGAAAACCGTCGCTAATTGGCGACGGTGTGATAACCGTCGCTGATGCAATTACAACGACAGTTTAATAACTGTCGCTAAATTAGCGACGACGTCTAAAACCGTCGGCAATTAGCGACGGTTTTATTATGAATTCCGTCGCGCGCAAACATATTGTGAGAAACATTAAATTTTTGTGGCATGTTCATTGATGTTTGAAAGATCAAAATTATATTTACAAAAATGAGTTGTTATCATCCTTCTTGTCTATTCATATACTTTGATTCTTTTGTTAGTCTCTCGATGTAATCATCTATTCAGCTATCTTGTGAATTAAATTGATTATCATATTTAAATATCTTAAAAACTCGAAGTTACAAAATTCATAAATACATCAACTAAATTCTCAAGTAAAAAATGTTATATCTATTGAAATCCTATCTACATTAACGAGTTTTCAAAGCTTTTTGATGACACTAACATTTTAAATGCTCTTACCGATTGTTTAATGGTTCATATTACAACTAATATTTTAGTTAAAGTTGTCACGTTCGTAAAACCATTAGCGTCAACTATATCATTAAGTGAGGCACCCTTACAACGACTACCCTGATTTATTTATTGATGTTCTTTTTTCGAATTTATGATAACAAATTTATGGAGTAGATCTATGATTAAATTTTAAGATGAACAAATATGTTATGTTTAATTTGAGACTTGTTATTAAAATTCTCCTATTTTAATACCAACTCAATATTTTCCTTAACTATTTTCAATTTTATAAATTCTTTGTTTTTCCATATTTTTTTTACTTTGTTAAGCATTGTGTCAACTTGAAATAGACTGCAAATATAAAAGTAAATAAAAAATTACTATAACCAAAATATTATGACTTTTAAAATTAAATTATTAAATAAGACCTAAACAAATATGAACATATTATTAACTGATCTTGAGATAAATATAAATGCTTATATGTTGGACTACAGAGCTGGGTAAGACACCTCAAGGATTGAGGTGCCGCCCTTACCTATATATATATATAAACACATTACAATCCCCAAATAGTACTTGGGTTTTTTTTTTATCAAAAGCCTAGCCCATTTAGAATGCAACCACAATGGAAATGCGATGGGCCTAGGCCCAAACGAATGAGAGAAAGCTTATCTTTAAATCCACCTAGGGCTTCTCATATTCACGGCACTCTAGTAAAATAGAATAGATAGAAATTCGCGTATTCAATTTCAGAACTTGAGTGACAAAACCTAATCAGCTTTGTGGAATTACAGATGGAGGACATCACGTTGCCGATTCTATTCGAGCAGGCTCAAAAGATTCACCAAATCGCCTCCGATTCTTCAATCGAACAGGTTTTAGAGTGACTGTGTATTAGATGTGTGTTATATTCTGCTATCTTTTCCTTTCATTATTATTTCATGTATATGTTTCATTTTTAATAATTATTGTCAGGAAACTGTGAGAAACGGTTGCGAGCTTTTGAGGAAATGCGAGGATATGATTGGAAAGTTGGGGTTATTTTCATCTAATGAGACGAAGGATGATATCAGTACTAACAACCTCAAATATCTTCTTGTAGGTGTTGAATATTTTTTTAATCTTCATGAAAGGCAAAGTAATCTAAATGGATGAATGTTCTGGTTTTGTTTTCCGCTTTAATCTTTAAACTCACTTTCTTGCAAATGTGATAAAAAAACGTGAGATGATTTTCGTTTCTGTGATAATCTGATGTATTGGTCGTGTCTCAAAGTTATCATTTAAAAGTATTTAACTCATGGTCTTTGATGCAGGTTCCATATTATCTCGGTGAGCTAACAGAAAAAAATTCACAGGAGAACCGGATTCAGATTCTTAAATCTTCACTAGCCAAGCTAAAGGTACTAGTTTTAGATTTTGGTCACACGATAAGGCAATGTGCTTAAGGAAGCTATTGATAATTTTTTGAATGTCGAATTTTCTCTTGGCCATATTCTTGGAATTTATTTCATTTTGTGAAGCTATGGAGCTAGTACCAGAAGATGAACTGGAATCATCTATGCAATCAAGGAGCAATTCATCTCCTGATCAAAGAGCTAAGAAGGTTGGCATTCTTCCTCGGACATGTTTCATTGAACTTCATAGTTCCATTTGTTGAATAAGTGACAGTACTCCTCTGCATCTAATACTTGGGATTTATTTCTGATTGCTCGGTTCAAACGCACAAAAGCGGCCGAGTCAAAATTGCTTGAAATAAAGGAACGGAAGGAACGTCGTGGGCGCTCAACTAGAGCATCTGAACTATCTATATAACGGCCCGAAAATCCTTACTTGAAAATTTGCGAAAAATTAAATTTTTCTTTTTAAAATAAATGGAGTGCCTCATTCATAAAATTCAACTGATAAATCAAGTTAAATGTTTAAAATATAGCAGCGGAAGAAAATAAAGTTTGCCAAAAATAACAATTTAAAGAATATTCAACAACTGATAAAAAGGTTTGAGCATCAAATAAAATGGCAACTGCTGAAACTGAGGTCCTTGGGTGCCACTACTGCCGACCCAAGCTGGCTCACTGGTCCCCGCCCTCGGACCTGACCTCATCAATACCTACAACAATCAAGTCTAGTGAGCCTAAAGACTCAGCATGCATATATCGCAGGTAACGAGTAAAATCTGAAGTAAAATATGCATGGGATAAAATATCATGTCATGAGGCATGCTGAAAATAATCTGTACTGAGCAATTATAATACGTGCATAACTGAACTGAAAATCACAGTAAAAATATTTGCTCCATGGAGCCCTGTACTGAAATAACTGGTAAAATTTTCCGTTGAGATTATGGTCTACGCATGTGACCCCTGCACTAAGCTGAACTGGTCGGTAACTGGCTACCGGGGAGTATAAAACTGAACTGAGCTGGCCGGTCACTGGCAACCGGGTGGTACCAAACTGAACTGATCGGTCACTGGTGACCGTATAAAGTAATGCTCCCATCATAGTGAATTGACCACAAGCAATATCGCATAAATCTCAAAATAAGTATTTTCTATTTTCATGCACGTAAAATAATTAACTGGCATAATGAAAATATCCTGTGTATATTACCAACTGGATTGGATTGGATCGCTCCCAGGCTCGCTGCGACCTAAATATGCCATGAAAATTATGCAATAGCTTATACTTGACCGAACTATGCAATTAAGTTTGAAAATGCGACAATTACGTCTAACGACTTCGTATTTAATCATGACTCCGAACCAACCCGAACCAACACTGAACCGACGTATAGTCATGATTAAAATACGCTTAAAATTATGAACTAATGCTCCTAAAATGATGAGGGATGAAATCTAGGTGAAATGGAGGCCAAAACAAGAAACGCTCTTTCGAGAGTCAATTTATCACATCGCACCGTAAATTCTCGTACGACCTCAAAAATGATCCGAATCACAAACGGTCAAAACATGACCTTCCCAACTCAAAGGGGCACTGTCCAGTCCAAGGCCATAGGCTAAAAGCCAACCGAGAACTCGAACGATCCACCGAACCGACACAGCAAGTTGCTGTCCCAAAAATACAGCAACCTTGCTTGGCTTGCTTGCGTCGTTTGCAAGGCTAATGGCCATAGGGGCTTGAACCACCGACCAAAACCTCTCCACAACGTCTCAAGGAATGATTTGAACCATGGCTAAGGGCCCTAGGCCAGCCACAATCCGCATCACACCATAACTCAACCGAAGGGTCCAACCGAGAGCATCTTGTATGCGTGAGGTGTTTATGCTATGATCGATGTCTCGTGTCTTTCCAGTGGCCATTTGATTGACCATGGCACGATCTAGACATCTAGGGACATGGTATGAACCGTGGCTAAGGGCCATAGACAAACCAGGATCCATACCAAACCACCATGGCCGAAACCATAAGCTGTCCAACCGAAGGGGGCCGAGAGGGGAGGGGGCTGTCCTTGTTGATTTGATTAAAAACCGATGCACCATGGACCAAGCCACCAAAAGGGCGACTTAGTCACGTCTTAGACATGTTAGGGAAGTGATCCAACCATGGCCATGAGCCCTGGGGCAGCCAAGAACAGATTCAATCCCTTGACAGAAAAATCTGAAATTTCGAAGCACAAAATGGCAGTGGAGGAATGCTGCTGTAATTTTCGGTTCCATCATGCATGGGGATGATTTGAATGGACCAACATGGTACTAATGCATCCTATTACGTGTCTAGATGTCGCCTTGGGAGCCTGTAGTCGAACCATCCACGTGAAACCAATAAACAAGAGGAAACGTGAAGCTTGCCAAGGAAAGTCAAAAAAATCTGCACCATGGTTTCGAAAATATTTGGACATGCATCTCGATTTTTTCTTGATAAAACATGATCACATACTGAAAAATAATTGATAATATGACTTGATTGAGGTTTGAAAGAATCTAGACATGCCTTGGTTATCGTTTGAAATAAAAACGAAAAGAAGAGACGATGCGGCGCGGAGGAGTGGAACGCTTCTCTTGTTTCCTTGCTCTCGATTCTTTCCTCTTCTTTTTGGCTATGAAACTCACGTTTTTCACTCTGAAAAGGGCTCTGATTTTTGAAATAATGGAGGGGGGAATGATGGTTAGGATAGTGAGGGGGAGATCCAATAATAAAGGGATGCAAAGGTATGACCAAGTCTCTCAAATTCAAATTTGAATTATGGTTGGATATCAAATGGGTTGATGGATGCATCTAGAAGGTGATGGCCGATTTTTAGCTTGCTAATGTAGACTAGGATAAGCTATAATAATTAATTAAATTGTGCTCCCAAAAATCCTAGAATTATCCTACTAATTACATGCAAAGAAATGGTCAAAGTTGATGAGTTGGCAATGTGTTGTCTAGGCAGGGGTAGGGTGGCCGAAATTTGCTTCTAAAAATGAATGGGGAGTGTTGTTTATTTACTAAATTAATAACTCTTAAAAGCCTCACCAATCCTTTAATTAATTTAGTGAGCTAACCCCTTAATTAAGTAACTCAAATGAGCTTATTTTTCTACTCACCTCAAGTTTCATAAATAATTCCTCAAACCTCCTTTTTAACTTAAATGAACTTACTTGCTAGCTAAATTAACTTCTAGAAATATTTCTCGAATCATAAATTCTATTTCAAAATACCAACTCCAGTCCGGCCTCACTGAAATTACTGAAATGTTAAAAAATCAAACTACTGAACTGAAATAATAAAATAATTAACTTCAAAGAAATGCATTTAAAATAATCATGCAATGAAGTCAATTAAATTTTAAAAATCTAGAATTATGCATGGCTTATACGTAGACTGATTTACGGGTTCTACAATCCTTCCCCACTTAAAAGAAATTTTGTCCTCGAAATTAGAACTCACCGAATAACTCGGGGTAACGTTCTCTCATCTCCGGCTCAGACTCCAACGTAGCTTCCTCCTCAGAATGGTTGAGCCATTTGACTTTGACTCGCTTAACCAACTTGTTCCGAAGTTTCTTCTCCTGCCGGTCTAGGATCTGCACTGGTCTCTCCTCATAAGACAAGTTCGGAGTAAGTTGCAACGGCTCAAAGTTCAGCACATGCGAAGGATTTGCCATATACTTCCTCAGCATGGAGACGTGGAACACATTGTGTACTCCGGCTAGATTCGGCGGAAGAGCCACACGATACCCTAGCGTCCCAACTCTGCCGAGGATCTCAAACGGTCCAATGAATCTCGGACTGAGCTTCCCTTTCTTCCCAAATCTCATGACACCCTTCATAGGTGCCACTTTCACAAAGACATGATCGCCCACTGCAAACTCTAAGTCTCTCCTCCGCTGATCGGCATAACTCTTATGTCGGCTCTGAGCAGTCCTCATCCTATCACGGATCTTGACTACTACATCTGCTGCCTGCTGGACAATTTCTGGACCCAACTCTGCTCTCTCTCCTACTTCATCCCAATGAACAGGAGATCTGCACTTGAGGCCATACAGTGCTTCATACGGAGCCATACCAATAGACGACTGGAAGCTGTTGTTATAGGTGAACTCTACCAATGGCAAGTTCGACTCCCAACTCCCTGAGAAATCGATCACACAAGCACGAAGAAGATCTTCCAAAATCTGAATAACCCGCTCTGACTGCCCATCTGTCTGTGGATGGAAAGCTGTGCTAAACAGCAATTTCGTACCCATAATCGAATGCAAACTCTTTCAAAATGAGGAAGTAAATCTGGGGTCTCTGTCAGATACAATCGAAACTGGAATACCATGAAGTTGGACTATCTCCCGGATATATAACTCTGCATACTGTACCATGGTGAAAGTCGTCTTAATAGGCAAGAAGTGCGCTGATTTGGTAAGACGATCTACAATCACCCAAATGGCATTCGATCCTCTGGCTGACCTCGGCAATCCGGTCACAAAGTCCATGATATCATTCTCCCACTTCCACTCGGGAATGGGAAGAGGCTTGAGCAAACCTGCTGGTCTTTGATGCTCGACCTTCACTAACTAACGAGTCAGGCACTCGGATACAAAACACCTGATGTCCTTCTTCATCCCAGGCCACCAGTACAATAGCTGCAGATCTCTGTACATCTTGGTACTCCCCGGGTGAATAGAGTACGGCGACATATAGGCCTCTGATAAGATGTCTGCTCGGATAGAATCACTACTAGGAACCCATATCCTGTCTCGGTATCTCACAATACCATTGCTGACTGTATACAAGACACTGCCCTTGGCTTCATCTCTCTTCTTCCACTGTGCCAACTGCTCATCTGCTGGCTGACTGCTGCGAATACGGTCTAGAAGAGAGGACTGGATAGTCAAGGTAGATAGACGAGGAACTCTACCTTGAGGATATGACTCTAGATCAAACCTCTGCATCTCAAGCTGAAGAGGTCTCTGAATCGTCAAATGCGCCATCACTGCGACTTTTCTGCTCAAAGCATCCGCAACTACATTAGCTTTGCCCGGGTGGTAGCTAATGTCACAATCGTAGTCTTTCACAAGCTCCAACCAACACCTCTGATGCATGTTCAGCTCCTTCTGCGTAAAGAAATACTTGAGGCTCTTGTGGTCGGTAAAGATCTGGCACTTCTCTCCATACAGATAGTGCCTCCAAATCTTCAAGGCAAAAACTACGGCCGCTAATTCCAGATCATGGGTAGGGTAATTCTTCTCATGGACTTTCAGCTGTCGAGAAGCATACGCTATCACTTTCCCATGCTGCATCAATACTGCGCCAAGACCGAGCTTCGAAGCATCGGTATAAAGGACAAACTCGCCGGGCCCTGATGGCATGGCCAATACTGGTGCGGAGATAAGAGCTTGCTTCAAAGTATCGAAGCTCTTCTGACAGTCATCGCTCCACACAAACTTCACATTCTTCTTTGTCAGCGCTGTGAGTGGAACGGCAATGGAGGAGAATCCCTGAATGAACTTCCTGTAATATCCTGCTAGCCCAAGGAAACTGCGGATCTCGGACGCATTCTGCGGCACAACCCAATCTCTGACTGCAGCGACTTTCGTTGTGTCTACCTCAATGCCACTGCTAGAAACAATGTGGTCTAAGAACGCCACCTTCTCTAACCAGAATTCGCACTTACTGAACTTTGCGAATAACTTGTGCTTCTGCAAGGTCTGCATCACTGTGGTCAGATGTCTGCTGTGGTCCTCCTGATTCTTGGAGTAGACGAGAATGTCGTCTATGAATACTATCACAACTGATCGAGATACGGCTGAAATACGCGATTCATGAGATCCATGAAGATCGCTGGCGCATTCGTCAGACCAAACGGCATCACAAGGAACTCGTAGTGACCATAACGAGTCCTGAAAGCAGTCTTGGAAACATCAGCATCTCTTACCCTCAACTGGTGATAACCGGAACGCAGATCAATCTTGGAGAAAATCGAAGCTCCCTGCAACTGGTCAAATAGATCCTCAATCCTCGGAAGTGGGTACTTGTTCTTCACTGTAACCCTGTTCAACTCCCGATAGTCAATACAAAGTCTCATAGAGCCATCTTTCTTCTTAACCAACAGGACTGGCGCGCCCCATGGTGAAAAACTCGGGCGAATGAACTCCTTGTCGAGTAGTTCCTGAATCTGCTTCTTAAGCTCTGCCATCTCTGTCGGTGCTAATCGGTACGGCGCTTTGGAGATCGGAGCCGTACCTGGCATAAGCTCAATGGAAAACTCCACCTCTCTCTTGGGTGGCATACCAGAGACGTCTTCGGGAAAAACGTCTAGAAAATCTCGGACAATCGGAACATCTGAGGCTGACTGGTTGGGTTCCTCGGGGACAGATAAAAAGGTCGCTAGAAATGCCCGACACCCTCTATGCATGAGCTTCCTAGCCAGAACATAAGGAATAATGCGCGGTAAAGGAAAGTACCTGTCCGGCTCAAATAAGAACTGCGCCATTCCAGGCGGTCGGACAAGAACAGATCTCCGCTGGAAGTCTATCAACACTCTGTTCCTCAATAGCCAGTCCATCCCTAGGATGATGTCAAATTCTGGCATCGGTAGCACAATCAGGTCTGCATAAACAAGATTTCTGTGCAGCTCCATATCTATATCTCGGATAACATTGGTAGCTGTCATCTCCTCGCCTGACGGCAACACTACTGAAAAGGCTATGTCTAGCCCAATGGTCTTGATCTTGAGAAAGTTTGCAAAGACCTCCGAAATAAACGAGTGAGTGGCCCCTGAATCTATCAAGGCCTTGGTAGCAGAACCAGATATAAAAATTCTCCCTGAAAGATCGGAACTCTAAGTTGAACCCAATAGCTACAAGAACTAAACTTATAGACATGCAAAGGTCAAAGTTCTTCTAACTTAAATCCCCAAAATAATTCTGAGTAGAGCATGCAATCCTATAACAGTTCTAAGTTCAAAAATCTAAATCCTGATTCCCAAAATGCTGAAATTCGAATAATAACTTAATGCTTAAAGGTACTTGTCAACAACATAGTCTCCGGGTTGGTTTTTGCAGCATGGAGAGCAAAAACTCTGCCTTGAGTAGGCAGATTCCTCTGAGGGCACTGCAGCAACATGTGGTCTGGACTGCCACACTTAAAACACTTTCCTGAGCCAGACTTACACGTTCCAGGATGGCGGCGTGAGCACCTGGGGCAGACTGGGTACTCAAAAGTCCTCGGGGCTGGGCGCCCCTGCTGCTGCTGCTGCTGCTGCTGCTGGCCTCTGTTTCTTGTCGGTCCATGAAAAGGCCTCTTATTCTGCTGCTGATGCTGATGAGGAGGAGGGCGGTGCGGTGCCTGGACTGGGCGCTTGCCCTGGCGATCCCTCTCGATATCCCGCAGATCCTGCTCTGCGGCTAAAGCTTTGGAGACGGAAATCTCATAAGTAGCAGGGTCAGACACCCTAACATCCCGGCGCAAGATCGGCCGTAAACCCACCAGGAAATGCATCAACTTGGCCCTGGCATCATTCGCGATCAGGGGTACAAAGTGACAGCCCCTCTCGAACTTACGGATGAACTCCGTAACTGTCATATCACCCTGTCGCAGGCTCATGAACTCGGTGGTCAACCTGGTGCGAACTTCCTCCGCAAAATACTTGGAGTAGAAAACCTCCGTGAAGCGCATCCAAGTAAGCGTAGCCAAGTTCAGGGCTACTGCTGCTCCTTCCCACCATAAGCGGGCATCTCCAGTGAACAGATAGGTGGCGCATCTGACTCTGTCTGCATCTCCAAGCTCCATAAACTCGAAGATGACCTCGAGGGATTTGATCCATCCCTCAGCAATCATGGGGTCCGACGTCCCAGAAAACTCCTTCGGGCGCATTTTCATAAACCTCTCATAAACAGCCTCGGGCCCTGTCGGCCTGGCTGCGGCTGCGGCTGCGGCTGCGGCATGGTTCCCCGAAAACTGTGCGAAGAACTGCGTCATCCCAGCTAGCATCTGGGCATGCATATCCAGTGGAGGTGGAGGAGGAGGAGGAGGTGCCTGCCTCTCCTGTCCCTGATCATCATCGTCCTCGCGACGGTGCTCGACACCACCCCTCGGGCATCCGACTTGACGTCTAGGGGGCATACTGTTCCAACATAACCCATACGTAACTAACATGCATAATTCCATAATTTATTTCAAATGAACACTGAAATACTGAAAATCTGGCCGAAACTATTTCATGGAAGCATGCTGTCAAAATAATTCATGCTATAAATAAAATGCTGAAATGTAAAACTTACAGACCGAAGACGTGACTTCGTGAGCTTCTCGTGGTCAGTAGTAGTGTAACCCTTTACTAGAACATAGGCTCTGATACCAGCTATAACGGCCCGAAAATCCTTACTTGAAAATTTACGGAAAATTAATTTTTTCTTTTTAAAATAAATGGAGTGCCTCATTCATAAAATTCAACTGATAAATCAAGTTAAATGTTTAAAATATAGTAGCGGAAGAAAATAAAGTTTGCCAAAAATAACAATTTAAAGAATATTCAACAACTGATAAAAAGGTTTGAGCATCAAATAAAATGGCAACTGCTGAAACTGAGGTCCTCAGGTGCCACTACTGCCGACCCAAGCTGGCTCACTGGTCCCTGCCCTCAGCCCTGACCTCATCAGTACCTACAACAATCAAGTCTAGTGAGCCTAAAGACTCAGCATGCATATATCGCAGGTAACGAGTAAAATCTGAAGTAAAATATGCATGTGATAAAATATCATGTCATGAGGCATGCTGAAAATAATCTGTACAGAGCAATTATAATACGTGCATAACTGAACTGAAAATCACAGTAAAAATATTTGCTCCATGGAGCCCTGTACTGAAATAACTGGTAAAATTTTATGTTGAGATTATGGTCTACGCATGTGGCCCCTGCACTAAGTTGAACTGGTCGGTAACTGGCTACCGGGGAGTATAAAACTGAACTGAGCTGGCCGGTCACTGGCGACCGGGTGGTACCAAACTGAACTGATCGGTCACTGACGACCGTATAAAATAATGCTCCCATCATAGTGAGTTGACCACAAGCAATATCGCATAAATCTCAAAATAAGTATTTTCTATTTTCATGCACGTAAAATAATTAACTGGCATAATGAAAATATCCTGTGTATTTTACCAACTGGATTGGATTGGATCGCTCCCAGGCTCGCTGCGACCTAAATATGCCATATAAATTATGCAATAGCTTATACTTGACCGAACTATGCAATTAAGTTTGAAAATGCGACAATTACGTCTAACGACTTCGTATTTAATCATGACTCCGAACCAACCCGAACCAACACTGAACCGACGTATAATCATGATTAAAATATGCTTAAAATTATGAACTAATGCTCCTAAAATGATGAGGGTCGAAATCTAGGTGAAATGGAGGCCAAAACAAGAAATGCTCTTTCGAGAGTCAATTTGGCACATCGCACCGTAAATTCTCGTACGACCTCAAAAATGATCCGAATCACAAACGGTCAAAAACATGACCTTCCCAACTCAAAGGGGCACTGTCCAGTCCAAGGCCATAGGCTAAAAGCCAATTGAGAACTCGAACGAGCAACCAAACCGACACAACAAGTTGCTGTCCCAAAAATACAGCAACCTTGCTTGGCTTCCTTGCGTTGTTTGCAAGGCTAATGGCCATTGGGGCTTGAACCACCGACCAAAACCTCTCCAAAACGTCCCAAGGAATGATTTGAACCATGGCTAAGGGCCCTAGGCAAGCCACAATCCGCATCACACCATAACTCAACCGAAGGGTCCAACCGAGAGCATCTTGTATGCGTGAGGTGTTTATGCTATGATCGATGTCTCGTGTCGTTCCAGTGGCCATTTGATTGACCATGGCAAGATCTAGACATCTAGGGGCATGGTATGAACCATGGCTAAGGGCCATAGACCAACCAAGATCCATACCAAACCACCATGGCCGAAACCATAAGCTGTCCAACCGAAGGGGGCCGAGAGGGGAGGGGGCTGTTCTTGTTGATTTGATTAAAAACCAATGCACCATGGACCAAGCCACCAAAAGGGCGACTTAGTAACGTCTTAGACATGTTAGGGAAGTGATCCAACCATGGCCATGAGCCCTGGGGCAGCCAAGATCAGATTCAATCCCTTGACAGAAAAATCTGAAATTTCGAAGCACAAAATGGCAGTGGAGGAATGCTGCTGTCATTTTCGGTTCCATCATGCATGGGGATGATTTTAATGGACCAACATGGTCCTAATGCATCCTATTACGTGTCTAGATGTCGCCTTGGGAGCCTGGAGTCGAACCATCCACCTGAAACCACTAAACAAGAGGAAACGTGAAGCTTGCCAAGGAAAGTCAAAAAAATCTGCACCATGGTTTCGAAAATATTTGGACATGCATCTCGATTTTTTCTTGATAAAACATGATCACATACTGAAAAATAATTGATAATATGACTTGATTGAGGTTTGAAAGAATCTAGACATGCCTTGGTTATCGTTTGAAATAAAAACGAAAAGAAGAGACGATGCGGCGCGGAGGAGTGGAACGTTTCTCTTGTTTCCTTGCTCTCGATTCTTTCCTCTTCTTTTTGGCTATGAAACTCACGTTTTTCACTCTGAAAAGGGCTCTGATTTTTGAAATAATGGAGGGGGGGAAATGATGGTTAGGATAGTGAGGGGGAGATCCCATAATAAAGGGATGCAAAGGTATGACCAAGTCTCCCTCAAATTCAAATTTGAATTGTGGTTTGATATCAAATGGGTTGATGGATGCATCTAGAAGGTGATGGCCGATTTTTAGCTTGCTAATGTAGACTAGGATAAGCTCTAATAATTAATTAAATGGTGCTCCCAAAAATCCTAGAAATATCCTACTAATTACATGCAAAGAAATGGTCAAAGTTGATGAGTTGGCAATGTGTTGTCTAGTCAAGGGGGGGGGGGGGGGGGGGGGGGGGGGAGGGGTAAGGTGGCCGAAATTTGCTTCTAAAAATGAATGGGAAGTGTTGTTTATTTACTAAATTAATAACTCTTAAAAGCATCACCAATCCTTTAATTAATTTAGTGAGCTAACCCCTTAATTAAGTAACTCAAATGAGCTTATTTTTCTACTCACCTCAAGTTGCATAAATAATTCCTCAAACCTCCTTTTTAACTTAAATGAACTTACTTGCTAGCTAAATTAACTTCTGGAAATATTTCTCGAATCTTAAATTCTATCTCAAAACTCCAACTCCAGTCCGGCCTCACTGAAATAACTGAAAAATCAAACTACTGCATGAAATCATAAAATAATTAACTTCAAAGAAATGCATTAAAATAATCATGCAAAATTATATTTTAAAAATCTAGAATTATGCATGGCTTATACGTAGACTGATTTACGGGTTCTACAATCTACTCCCATAGAGAGGGGGGAACAAGATTTAGAGGATGATGAAGGAGAAGAGGAAAGGGAAGTAAGTTGTTTATTGAGAATTCATTTAATTAATGTGATGTTCTTTATAGAATAGGTTTCTAGCGTGAGTTACATTGTGTCTCCTGGCTCATCTTAATGCCAAAAGCACATAATATACAATTTTATGATGCACATTTCACTGCTGCTTGTAATTAGAATACATGTGGCCAATCTATGTAGCTGCTCTGAATCATGAAAAAGAGGAAGAATTCACCATTTTATGATCGTAATAACTTGAACAGACATATCTGGACTGAGAATTCACCTCTATTTAACACCAGCACTTTCTTGTTGGCTTTAAGGCTTATTTTTTGCTGGTCATTTATTTTTCCTCTGTGTCAGTATTATGAGGAAAATTCACCCTCGCAATTGTCTATGCCACCATCTGATACGTGCTTTTCTATTCTATTTTGAAGCATAAATGTCGCGCCCCAAACCTCGCCACGTAATCATGCAACAGGTGACTTCATATGCATAAAATTTTTCTTTTCGACAACGTAATAATATAATGCATATACGACAAAATAGTGCAATCACCACACTATCTACGTCAGTGTAGCAGAAACAGTATAATAAATACACACATACAACTCAAATAAGACAATAAGCTATACTGTCTCTATCTACTATCAACTACAGGACTGTTTGACTAGACACACCTAGTCCTTCACCACTATCCTGTCTCACGCATAGTCCTGTAACCTGCCCAACAGAAACAGCCCTCAAATGGTGAGCATATACAACAATCATCATTGTAATACATTACAGTTATATTAACAACATAAAATATAACTGAAATCATAATAGAAATACCCCCTTTGCCGTTTCTGGACAATCAGCCAACAACAACCTCAACAACATCATAATGCAACAACATCGACGATACGTCGCACCCCAACACCGGCGACAGCAATATCGTCGAACGAACAACAACATCGACGATACGTCGCACCCCAACACCGGCGACAGCAATATCGTCGAACGAATAACAACATCAATGATACGTCGCACCCCAACATAGGCGACAGCAATATCGTTGAACGAACAACATCAACGTGACAACATCAACGAGACGTCTCCCAACAACGATAGTCAACAATATCAACAATAATAAACAACAACAAATATAATATTAAATCACCCAATTCCGGTGATTTATCATCGTTCAACTCAATAGTATTCATCAATACTAAACAATAACAACATATACTCGTACGTCAACACGTACCTGATAATCGAGTGTATATACAATCTGGCTATTTCTTTGATCCTGAGGCTTGTGAAGTATCTAAATAATTCAACCATAATTATCAGATCATTGTCACCGTATCAACACGGTTATAACAGCCTCAATATATAACATCAAATAGCCCAACAACAATTAATTCAAGAAAATATAAGACTCGATTATAAATTCGTATTGTTCAACAATTTAATATTCCGGTGTATTTAATTCACAATATTACTATCAAATACACCCTAATTAATTTAACATGAAATAATAGGCTATTTTACAACATCCGTCAAATTGCGAAAACTTTATATCAATGTGTAGCCATACTTCGTAGACTCCAAATATATAATCAGAATTAATAACAACTGACAAACAACTCTCCAATCTCAATCCAACGATTAAAAATCCCTAATTAAAACAAATTAGGAATATTTCAAAATAACAACACAATAATCTTCTCTACTTCGTTAAGATCAAACATTATTCAACAATCTTCAATTTCAGTATGATTTAACAATTTATCGGATTTATTCCAGAAATCGATGAATTTCAAACATCACCAAAATTATGAAATTTATACCTCAAATCGAAGACCTCGTGTCAACGATCCCAGAATTGAAGTCGGTTCGTCGATTGGATAAACCGATAAGTCGCACGATTGAAAAGAAATTTAAAAACTGTATATTAATTTCCTTCTCCCGGAGAACCTCGCTCTTGCCTTTTTCGTTTTCTTTCATGCAGTGGAAATTGATTTCCACCGCCTCAAATTTTGATTTTGTTTTAATTTTTAATATTATATTATATTATATTATATTAATAAAATAATATAATATAATATAATAAATAATATTTAACATTTTAACATCGTTATATCTCTTTGGACCAGTCAAACGCTCAAATTTTCCAAAACTCAAAACATAGAACTTCTATATCTTTGAGTTTTATACGTTATATCCAAATCCCAAACCATTTGGACTTCATATGACCAACATATGTCATATTTCTCTCTTTAAAAATCGTTAATTATTTAGTAATATCATATTACTAAATCAACAACTTGTGATATTCATTTCAGGCATTACATTTCTACCCCCCTTAAATGAATTTCGACCCCGAAATTAAGTAAAAGCCGCAATAACATGTGTAAATAAAGATACGTCATACCATCAGAATAAGTAGGGGTAGAGCTCCCTCATATGCCGCTCTGTCTCCCAAGTGGCCTCTTCGACACCTCTATGCTCCCAGTGAACCTTCACCATCGGTATAAGCTTACTACGAAGCTTCCGTTCAGATCGATCCAAAATACAAACTGGTCTCTCAACATAAGACACATCAGGATCTAACTGAATCTCAGAAATATCCAACACATGTGAAGGATCTGGCTCATACTTCCGCAACATCGACACATGAAACACATCATGAATACCAGATAAAATGGAGGTAGAGCCAACCGATAAGCCAACGTGCCTATCCGCTGCAATATCTCATACGGACCAACATACCTCGGTGCCAACTTTCTTTTCATACCGAATCTGAAACGTCCTCATCTTTTATTGCTTTAAAAGTACTAGAAATTTTTTTTATATATATATTTCGGCCAACGTAAATAACACATCAAAATATTTTTATAAAATATTTTGCCCCTTTTAAAATGAAACCTCAACCAACTAGCATTTAAAAATTCAAGTGAAATAGTCAAACCAGAAGTCGTAAAACGTTTTACCAACCCTAAAAAGCAGTAAATGTTGAAAATTATAGCCCATACTAAACTCTCAAAAACCTCTCAAAAGCATAAGTAAATAGTTTTAAATCTTTAACATAAAACTTAAATCATAATGCGGAAAATGTAGCGCTGGTCCTCGGGTTGTGTGCGCCATCAGTCCAATAATATCACTCATCAAGACCTCCCTCGGAACCACCTGCATCCATCACACCTAGTGAATCTAAAGACTCAACACACCATAATCTTGATAACAAGTACTACGTAATACAGTCAACATATAACGGAAAAATACTTGTACTTAAAATATCTTTTCATGAAAATGCATAAATTTAAGCATAATCATTTTCGTAAATATTTTCATGATGAATAAAACTTTACCATAAACCATTTCATGACATGCACGTAAAAGTCTTGATCGTTTTCCTTATCATGATATAAAACTTTTTAACTTGATCATAATCATTTTCCTTTTTCTTTTCCTTTGTTGAATTCAGATCGTTAATTGTGACTTTCTTGATCATGCTCATGAGGGTCGATGGATCCATCTACATAAAACCACAGTACTAGGCGGCGGGGGACACCGGCAACACTCTCACCGGTCAACCGGGCCCTGGCCATTCATGATTCGAATAGAAATACGATCGTCGGGGCTCACTCTGGGGCCTTTTCCCATAAATGGGCTCCCTCTGGGGCCTTTTCCCCTCACGATATTCCCATTCTTCCGTTACCACAAAACCGTTACCACTTTAACCGTTACCACATATTCGCAATGATGGAAACACGATCGTCGGGCTCCCACTGGGACCATAACCCTCACGACGTCGCCACCATTAACGAATTAGTCACAATCACTTCACATCCTTCAACATTTTTCATTCACATCACTTTATAAAAATCATGCATAACATAACATTTTTCATTTTGAAACCAAGCATGCAACATGTATTTTAAATGTCTTCTTAAATCATAACAATTCCTTAGACATTTAAAAATCATCCTTTAATCATGAACAATTCATAAACATTTAAAAATAATCATAATATCACAAAAACAGCATTTAGGGCACTGCCATGACCTTTACTAATTTCCCGGTGTAAAATGACCGTTTTGCCCCTGGCTTCGACATTTTACGTTTTCGATTATTTTCTTGATTTCATGACTCTAACATGTCCCAAATAATTATTTAAGCTTACGTGAATTTTTTCGTAATTTTATTTTGCTTATATGTTAGACTTTTTCAATTATCTATTCTTAATTATTTTAACGATGTTTTAATCCCGAAAAATACCAAACTTTAATATAAAATTCCTAAATTCTAAATTTAGTCTTTTTATATTATTTTAGCCCTTATGGACCACGACTCGACCCCCGTGAGTCGTTTTCCAAAAATTCTTTATTTCAAAACTTGTTTTGACCTCTAAACTTCGACCCCGAGCCAACTTTTGATTTTATCGAGTTACCCCCAAACCATATCAAGCCAAAAGGTGCCCAACATGTTAATTTGGCCTACTGGACTCTAAGTTTTACCATTCAACCGCCCAAAACCCAAAAACAAGGTGCCCCAACCCACGCCTACCCCGGCCGAGAGTTGTAGGAAGCATGGACTCCAATTGTGTGATCGTGTGGACCTAGCCATCGCCTCTAGCCGTGAACCAGCAAGTCGTGCATCACCTAAGGACCCTAAGGACTAGACCTGACCCAGCCCAGCCCCTCCTGGACCGCGCGCCCAAGCCTGCACAAGGCCAGACCCTGCACGCGATCTATCCATGGTTCTCAGGTGGGAGTCCTCTTGATTCAGGACTCCTCCCAGCTGTCAATATCGAGTCCTAGCATGGCTAGGATTCTACCCTAGACTCAACCAAGCCCCTAGCCAGCCTTGAGCACAAGCCCAAGCCAGCCCTCCCCCTATATCAAGAAACCCGATCCCCCCAAGCCATATGACAGCAGAAACCAGTTCATGCTTGTTCAGATTCGAGTTGCAGTGTTTGGGTGGTCCTAGGACATCTTATATTCGCTCGTAAACTTCCCTAGATTGTCGTCTATGATCACGGCAGCCCCTTGCATAAAAACAGTCATGAAATTTGCATCAAAACTCAAGTTCTCTCATGTGCATGCTGTATCCGAAAAATTCTAAGAAAAATTCAATCATGATCTATGTGCATGCAATAATTAAAAGATATTATGATATGATGGATGAGCAAAGGAGATTAGGGTGTGCCTTTGCGTAATATACGATCGAAAATCCTTTGACGACGAAGAACGGAGGGACGACTAAGGCTTTCCCTTGCTTGAACCTTCCAAAACCCTTCCAAAGTCTTCTTTAAAGTGCCGTGAGTGGTGTGTGTGGTGTTGGAAAAGAATTTTCAGAATGATAGGGAGGTGGCCGAGACTTGAGTCTTTAATTGTGTAGGGTTTTGTAATTTTTTTATACTTTAAATACTAGTTAAATCCCTAGGTAGACTTTAGGCCTATTAAGCCATCAAATTAAGCCCATTAGTTAATAGGATTTAAATAAAATAATACCAAAGTTTTTCTTTAATTAAATAAGTGAATTTATTAGCCGGGTTGCCAAAAAGCTCGATTTTTGTTTGAAAAACCAACACCGATAAAATCTACGTCCCGGCGTATAAAATCATCTCAAAACCCCTTATAAATGCTAAGAAAATATCGGCCATCTTTTAAATAACTAAAAATAATAATATAATAAAAATATTTTACATTTTCTTCAGCCCTCGGTCCCCGTTCCTCGATCGTCACATGAATATCTCTTTAATATCATTTTATGCATGATGACAATTAAATCTCATTTAGTAAGTAAGCAAGTAAGTCACAAAATTAATTAGCAATTAAAATAAATTAATTACTCATTTTTCGTATTTCCTAGATTTGCATGCAGTTGGATTACGTCGTCTTATTTTTGGACCTTACAATTCCTCCCCCCTTAAATAAAATTTCGTCCTCGAAATTAGAACTTACCGAATAACTCCGGATAGCGACCTTTCAAGTCCCTCTCGGTTTCCCAAGTAGCTTCCTCTTCCGAGTGATTCAGCCACTTGACCTTGACCATTGGAATGACTTTGTTTCGCAATCGTCTTTCTTGTCTAGCCAGAATCTGGACAGGTCTTTCCTCATAAGTCATGTTTGGAGTTAGTTGAAGAGGTTCATAATTAAGCACATGCGACGGATTAGACATGTACTTTCGCAGCATCGAAATGTGGAACACATTGTGAACTCCAGAAAGTGCGGGTGGCAATGCCACTCTATAAGCTAGTGTCCCAATCCTCTCCAAAATCTCGAACGGACCAATAAATCTCGGACTAAGCTTGCCTCTCTTGCCAAAGCGCATAACACCCTTCATAGGTGCTATTTTCACAAACACGTGGTCGCCCACTGCGAACTCTAAGTCCCTTCGCCTCTTGTCCGCATAACTCTTTTGTCGGCTTTGTGCAGTCTTCATTCTATCACGAATTTTGACTACAAGCTCAGCCGTCTCTTCAATGACATTCGGACCAATATCCCTTCTTTCCCCAACCTCATCCCAATGAATAGGAGATCTAAATTTCCTTCCATAGAGTGCCTCAAAAGGAGCCATCCCAATTGATGACTGGAAACTATTATTGTAGGTGAACTCCACTAGAGGTAACTTTGGTTCCCAACTGCCTTGGAAGTCAATAACACATGCTCGCAGTAGATCCTCCAATATCTGAATAACTCTCTCTGACTGGCCATCGGTCTGAGGATGGAATGCCGTACTGAATAGCAACTTGGTCCCCATCGCTGCATGCAGACTCTTCCAAAAAGATGAAGTAAAACGCGGGTCTCTGTCAGAAACAATAGACACTGGAATTCCATGCAGATGAACTATCTCACGAATATACAACTCTGCATACTGAACCATGGTGAATGTCGTCTTAATAGGAAGAAAATGCGCTGATTTCGTAAGACGATCAACTATCACCCAAATGGCATTCAGTCCTCTAACAGTCTTAGGCAATCCCACAACAAAGTCCATGGTGATATTTTCCCATTTCCACTCGGGAATAGGGAGTGGCTTCAATTTTCCTGCTGGTCTCTGATGCTCTGCTTTGACTTGCTGGCAAGTCAAACACTCGGATACATATTTCAGAATGTCCCTCTTCATCCCGGGCCACCAATATAACAACTGCAAATCCCTATACATCTTGGTACTGCCCGGATGAATGGAATATGGTGTGTCATGGGCTTCCTTCATAATAAGATTTCTCAAGGAATCGTCACTAGGAACCCATAGACGGTCACGATAACGGACCAAACCATCCACTACTGATTATAGATTCCGGCCCTTGGCCTCATCTCTAGCTCTCCACTTTTGCAACTGCTCATCAGTGGACTGTCCATCACGGATTTGATCTCTCAACGTCGACTGGACTGATATCGTGGCAAGATTAGGGGCCTCGCCCCTGGCATATACTGCAAGCTCAAACCGCTGTATCTCGGACTGCAACGGTCTTTGGAGTGATAATTGAGCGATAACTGCTGCCTTTCTACTCAATGCATCTGCCACTACATTAGATTTTCCCGGATGGTAGCTAATTTCACAGTCATAGTCCTTTACCAATTCAAGCCATCTGCGCTGTCTCATATTCAACTCCTTTTGGGTGAAGAAGTATTTCAAACTTTTATGATCGGTGAATATCTTGCACTTCTCCCCATAAAGTTAGTGTCTCCAAATTTTCAGTGCGAAGACTACTGCTGCAAGCTCAAGATCATGAGTGGGGTAGTTCTTTTCATGAATTTTCAACTGTCTTGACGCATAGGCGATAACTCGGTCGTTTTGCATAAGAACTGCGCCTAGACCAAGCTTAGAAGCGTCAGTATAAAGAACATAATCCCCTTGCCCTGATGGCATAGATAGCACTGGCGCTGATATCAAGGCTTGCTTCAACTTGTCAAAACTGTCTTGGCACTCGGGTCCCCAAACAAATTTTGCATTCTTCTTTGTCAAGGCGGTCATGGGTACCGCTATAGATGAGAACCCCTGAATAAACTTGCGATAGTAGCCAGCTAGTCCCAAGAAACTGCGAATCTCGGTGACGCTCTTTGGTACTGGCCACTCTCTCACAGCTTCCACTTTACTTTGATCGACCTCCACTCCACTACTAGAGATGATGTGGCCTAAAAACGCCACTCTATCAAGCCAAAACTCGCACTTACTGAATTTTGCATAAAGCTTCCTATCTTGCAATACTTGCAGTGCGGTATTCAAATGACGGCTATGCTCCTCTCTGCTCTTGGAATAGATCAAAATGTCATCAATGAAGACAATAATAAACTGATCCAGAAACGGCTGAAAGACGCGATTCATGAGATCCATGAAGATCGCTGGCGCATTGGTCAACCCGAAGGGCATGACCATAAAATCATAGTGCCCATATCTTGTGCGAAATGCCGTCTTGTGAACATCAGACTCCTTAACTTTCAACTGATGATATCCCGATCGCAGATCAATTTTTGAAAATATCGAAGCTCCTTGCAATTGGTCAAATAAATCCTCAATTCTCGGTAATGGATACTTATTTTTGATGGTGACCTTGTTGAGCTCCCGATAATCAATGCAAAGACGCATGCTACCATCTTTCTTTTTCACAAATAGCACTGGAGCGCCCCAAGGAGAGTAACTAGGGCGAATGAAACCCTTGTCTAGCAGTTCTTGAATCTGATCTTTCAATTCTTTCATTTCAGCGGGTGCTAGACGATAAGGTGCTTTAGATATAGGAACAGTGCCCAGCATGAGATCAATAGAGAACTCCACCTCACGATCGGGTGGAATGCCAGAAACGTCTTCGGGAAAGACGCTAGGAATGTCTCTCACAACATCAACATCCTCTAACCTCTGGCTGATGGATTCATGTGTAGTGGTGACACATGCTAGATACGCCTGGCATCCATGCTTAATAAGCTTCCTCGCACAAAGACAAGAGATAATGTGCGGCATTTGCTTGTTTCTCGTCGCCTCGAAAACAAAAGATTTGCCACTGGGTGGCTTGATAGATACTGATCGCTGACGGAAATCAATCGAAGCTCCATTCACTGATAGCCAATCCATCCCAAGTATAATATCGAATTCGGGCATAGGAAGCACAATAAGATCTGCCCGAACAACATCTCTGAATAAACGAAGCTCCAGATTCTTAACAATCTTAGATGTGAGCATCTGATCACCGGAAGGAATCGAAACCTTGAAACCCAAACCCATATCTTGAGAAGTAATATTCAGTCTTTTGGTGAAGGTTTCTGATATGAAAGAATGTGTAGCTCCCGAATCTAGCAAAGCATAGGTAGCTACCCCTAGAATGATGATCCTCCCTGTGATGGAAAAGTCTTTTAAATCTTTTCGTGTTGAAACTTAAGGATTTACTATCATTAATTCCCAAGGTTGGACGAAGATTTCGTGTTGAACTTAAACATTTCTAGGAAGATTTGCACTTTAGTCCCTTAACTTTTGGAATTTTGCAAAATTTGACCCATAATTTTGAATTGTTGCAATTAGGTCCTTATATTGTTCGAAGTTCTGATTTAATCTTTGATGTTCGAGAATTGCATTATTGGTCCTTAAGAATTCAGAAATTGTACTTAGGTCGATTAATTTCGAGTTATTGCATCTTAGACCCTTAAATTTCGAAAATTGCACATTGGCCCCCAAATAATTCGAAACCCCTCTTCAAGATTTTCTTTAATTTTGGCCCTAAAACTTTTTATTTGGAATCATAACATCCTTCACATAAAATAAGGCACAAAATTCAAATCATTTCTTTATGGTTTCTAGAATCATTGCTTAAGTCCAACTAAGTAGAACATGCAACCTAATTTATTCTAGGTTGAAACTTAATCACAATTCAATCTTAATAACCAAATTAACATTTCATGCAGAAATGAGCAATATAAAAATGTTAAATGACTAGGTTACCCGTGATGAGTGTAGTGTCTGCCTCTCCTTCAGCTTCCTCGGCATTCATAACATAAGCTCGGGCCGTAGTAGCTGCTTTCCTCTTTGGGCAATCGATAGCCTTGTGACCGGCCTCCTTGCAGTAGAAACATTTATATGACCCCAACTCGCATTTGCCAAGGTGTAGGCGGTTGCACTGTTTGCAAGGTTGTCTCTCAGCAGGCTTAGGTGCTCCCGGGTTCTGTGGCTTTGGTGGCACTTGCTTCTTGTCTTGACCTTGGGGCTTTCGAGGCCATTGAGGTCTAGGAGGTCCCGTATACGGTTTCTTGGAAGGCTGATTATTATTCTGATGTTGTTGCCTCTTCCGCTGTAGCTCAAAGTCAATATCCCTCAAGGATTGCTCAGCCCGATATGCACATGTAACTGTCGTAGCATAATTCCTCGGATTCATCATCATGACTTTATCCCGAACAGTAGGTCGTAGGCCATCCATGAAATGCCTAAGCTTCTCCTCCGCATCTCCCGCAATAAGGGGCACAAAATGGCAACCCCTATCGAACTTCTTCAAAAAGTCAGCAACAGGTACGTCTCCCTGACGGAGAGTCATGAATTCCCTCTTTATCCGACTTCGGACATCAGCAGTGAAGTATTTCTCATAAAATTTCGTCTTGAACTGAGCCCAGGTGAGTGTAGCAAGGTCAACACCATGTTCGGCTCCTTCCCACCATAAAGAAGCATCATCCCTCAGCAGATAAGTAGTGCACCTCACACGGTCGGCATCTCCCATGTCTAGATAGCGGAAATGCACCTCTAGCGAACGGATCCAACTCTCAGCAGCAAATGGATCGGTGGTGCCAGAAAATTCCTTTGGCTCTAGCCTCCGGAACTGCTCATAAATATCCTGCTGTGGCCTAGGTGGCGGCTGCTGCTGCTGCATCTGCTGTAACTGCAGTTGTAACTGCTGCTGTTGCAACTGTTGCTGCTGTATCTGTTGCTCAAAGAGACGAGTCATGCCTTCTAATGCACGAGTAGCAGGATCCCCCAGTGGGGGGTGGTGGTGGTGGTGGTGCATTTCCTTGACTGATCCCTCGTCGGTTAACACTGTTCTCGGCTTGGTTCTCATGAGCGTGAGCACGTCTAGGAGGCATTATATCTGAATGTTTTCCAAATTCTAACGTATCCAACATGCGTTTAAATCTAAGTTCTCTAATCATGCGACAAATCCTAACTCAATTAGCAAATTAAGCATGCAAAGCATAAATACTCAAAAAGATAATAAACATGCATCATAAACATAATATTCATAACTTCATGCAGGTTTAAATCATAAAATCACATAAAGCATGTAAACTTACAAATTGAGGCTTGACGACTGATCTTCCCGGCGCTGACGGTGGCACAATCCTTTACAGAACCACTGCTCTGATACCAACTGAAACGTCCTCATCTTTTATTGCTTTAAAAGTACTAGAAATTTTTTTTATATATATATTTCGGCCAACGTAAATAACACATGAAAATATAAAATATTTTGCCCCTTTTAAAATGAAACCTCAACCAACTAGCATTTAAAAATTCAAGTGAAATAGACAAACCAAAAGTCGTAAAACGTTTTACCAACCCTAAAAAGCAGTAAATGTTGAAAAGTATAGCCCATACTAAACTCTCAAAAACCTCTCAAAAGCATAAGTAAATAGTCTTAAAATCTTTAACATAAAACTTAAATCATAATGCGAAAAATGTAGCGCTAGTCCTCGGGTTGTGTGCGCCATCAGTCCAGTAGTATCACTCAGCAAGACCTCCCTCGGAACCACCTGCATCCATCACACCTAGTGAGTCTAAAGACTCAACACACCATAATCTTGATAACAAGTACTACGTAATACAGTCAATATATAACGGTGAAAAATACTTGTACTTAAAATATCTTTTCATGAAGATGCATAAATTTAAACATAATCATTTTCGTAAATATTTTCATGATGCATAAAACTTTACCATAAACCATTTCATGACATGCACGTAAAAGTCTTGATCGTTTTCCTTATCATGACATAAAACATTTTAACTTGATCATAATCATTTTCCTTTTCCTTTTCCTTTGTTGAATTCAGATCGTTAATTGTGACTTTCTTGATCATGCTCATGAGGGTCGATGGATCCATCTACATAAAACCACAGTACTGGGCGGCGGGGGACACCGGCAACACTCTCACCGGTCAACCGGGACCTGACCAATCATGATTCGAATAGAAATACGATCGTCGGGGCTCCCTCTGGGGCCTTTTCCCATAAATGGGCTCCCTCTAGGGCCTTTTCCCCTCACGATATTCCCATTCTTCCGTTACCACAAAACCGTTACCACTTTAACCGTTACCACATATTCGCAATGATGGAAACACGGTCGTCGGGCTCCCATTGGGACCATAACCCTCACGACGTCACCACCATTAACGAATTAGTCACAATCACTTCACATCCTTCAACATTTTTCATTCACATCACTTTATAAAAATCATGCATAACATAACATTTTTCATTTTGAAACCAAGCATGCAACATGTATTTTAAATGTCTTCTTAAATCATAACAATTCCTTAGACATTTAAAAATCATCATTTAATCATGAACAATTCATAAACATTTAAAAATAATCATAATATCACAAAAACAGCATTTAGGGCACTGCCATGACCTTTATTAATTTCCCGATGTAAAATGGCCGTTTTGCCCCTGGCTTCGACATTTTACGTTTTCGATTATTTTCTTGATTTCATGACTCTAACATGTCCCAAATAATTATTTAAGCTTACGTGAATTTTTTCGTAATTTTATTTGGCTTATATGTTAGACTTTTACAATTATCTATTCTTAATTATTTTAACGGTGTTTTAATCCCGAAAAATACCAAACTTTAATATAAAATTCCTAAATTCTAAATTTAGTCTTTTTATATTATTTTAGCCCTTATGGACCACGACTCGACTCCCGTGAGTCGTTTTCCAAAAATTCTTTATTTTAAAACTTGTTTTGACCTCTAAACTTCGACCCCGAGCCAACTTTTGATTTTATCGAGTTACCCCCAAACTATATCTAGCCAAAAGGTGCCCAACATGTTAATTTGGCCTACTGGACTCTAAGTTCGACCATTCAACCGCTCAAAACCCAAAAACAAGGTGCCCCAACCCACGCCTACCCCGGCCGAGAGTTGTAGGAAGCATTGACTCCAATTGTGTCATCGTGTGGACCTAGCCATCGCCTCTAGCCGTGAACCAGCAAGTCGTGCATCACCTAAGAACCCTAAGGACTAGACCTGACCCAGCCTAGCCCCTCCTGGACCGCGCACCCAAGCCTGCACAAGGCCAGACCCTGCACGCGATCCATCCATGGTTCTCGGGTGGGAGTCCTCTTGATTCAGGACTCCTCCCAGCTGTCAATATCGAGTCCTAGCGTGGCTAGGATTCTACCCTAGACTCAACCAAGCCCCTAGCCAGCCTTGAGCGCAAGCCCAAGCCAACCCTCCCCCTATATCAAGAAACCCGATCCCCCAAGCCATATGACAGCAGAAACTAGTTCATGCTTGTTCAGATTCGAGTTGCAGTGTTTGGGTGGTCCTAGGACATCTTATATTCGCTCGTAAACTTCCCTAGATCGTCGTCTATGATCACGGCAGCCCCTTGCATAAAAACAGTCATGAAATTTGCATCAAAACTCAAGTTCTCTCATGTGCATGCTGTATCCGAAAAATTCTAAGAAAAATTCAATCATGATCTATGTGCATGCAATAATTAAAAGATATTATGATATGGTGGATGAGAAAAGGAGATTAGGGTGTGCTTTTGCGTTATATACGCTCGAAAATCCTTTGACGACGAAGAACGGAGGGACGACTAAGGCTTTCCCTTGCTTGAACCTTCGAAAACCCTTCCAAAGTCTTCTTTAAAGTGCCGTGAGTGGTGTGTGTGGTGTTGGAAAAGAATTTTCAGAATGATAGGGAGGTGGCCGAGACTTGAGTCTTTAATTGTGTAGGGTTTTGTAATTTTTTTATACTTTAAATACTAGTTAAATCCTTAGGTAGACTTTAGGCCTATTAAGCCATCAAATTAAGCCCATTAGTTAATTTAGGATTTAAATAAAATAATGCCAAAGTTTTTCTTTAATTAAAAAAGTGAATTTATTAGCCGGGTTGCCAAAAAGCTCGATTTTTGTTTGAAAAACCAACACCGATAAAATCTACGTCCCGGCGTATAAAATCATCTCAAAACCCCTTATTTTCGAAAATGCTAAGAAAATATTGGCCATCTTTTAAATAACTAAAAATAAATATTTAATAAAAATATTTTACATTTTCTTCAGCTCTCGGTCCCCGTTCCTCGATCGTCACTTGAATATCCCTTAAATATCATTTTATGCATGATGACAATTAAATCTCATTTAGTAAGTAAGCAAGTAAGTCACAAAATTAATTAGCAATTAAAATAAATTAATTACTCATTTTTCGTATTTCCTAGATTTGCATGCAGTTGGATTACGTCGTCTTATTTTTGGACCTTACAGAATCGCACTGTGCCACGAAAAGGAGAAACTTTCAAAAATACTCGATCGCCCTGCTGAAACTCTAAGGGTCTTCGTCTTTTATTTGCATAGGCGGCCTGTCTATCTTGAGCTGCTTTCAATCGTTGTTGTATCACCTTTACTTTGTTCCATCTCATGAATCATATCAAGACCGGTAACTGCAGCTCGATCAACATCATCCCAGTATAACGGAGATCTACAACGTCTCCCATACAATGCCTCAAACGGAGCCATCTGAATACTACTATGTTAACTGTTGTTATATGCAAACTCTACTAATGGAATAGATGACTGCCAACCAGATTTAAAATCCATAACATAAGCACGCAACATATCCTCAAGCGTCTGAATAGTACGCTTAGTCTGACCATCTGTCTGAGGATGGTAAGCTGTACTCAATCTCAACTCTGTCCCCATCGCAGTCTGCAATCCTTCCCAAAAATGAGACGTAAATCGAGGATCTCTATCAGAAATAATAGACACTGGAATCCCATGCAACCGTACGATCTCTCGTATATATAACTGTGCCATCGTCAAGTACGTACTACTCATGCTATAGGGTATAAAATGTGCAACTTTCGTCAATCGATCAACAATCACCCAAATAGCATCAATAGTTCCAGTGCTTCTTGGCAAATGAGTCACAAAATCCATCGATATGTGCTCCCATTTCCAAGCCGGTACTTCTAAACTCCTCAATTCACCTCCTGGCCTTCTCCTCTCAGCTTTGATTTGTTGACAATTGAGATATCGACGTACAAAATCAATCACATCACGTTTCATTCCCTTCCACCAAAACTGAGAACGTAGATCCTTATACATCTTCTTGCCACCAAGGTGGATAGAGTATCAACTACAATGTGCACGCCGCAACAGGCCCTGGCGCAACTCAGATATATCAGGAACTACCCATCTATCATTCATCCTCAAACTACCATCATCAGCCACCCTAAAATGGGTATCTTGTTTCCGAGAAACCAACTCCTTCCACCGCCGAACTCTCTCATCTGTCATCTGTGCATCACGAATACAACCATATATATCAGGTTCAGCTAATAAGGTAGATACCTGGATAGGAGTCGTCGAGATATCAAAATCATATCCCAAGGAACAACAAGACATCATCATAGCTGATAAACGACTCACATCCTCGGCAGTACAACTCACTTTACGGCTCAATGCATCAGCTGTAAGATTGGCTCGACCAGGATGATATTCAATTTCACAGTCATAATCCTTTAACAAATCTAGCCATCGTCTCTGTCTCATATTCAACTCTGTCTGGGTAAACAAAAATCTCAAGCTCTTATGATCAGTATAAATCGTAAACGAGGTACCGTATAAATAGTGTCGCCATATCTTCAAGGCAAAGATAATGGCTTCCAACTCCAAGTCATGCACGGGGTACCTTGTTTCGTGTGGTTTCAGCTGTCTCGAAGCATATGCCACAACATGTCGATCCTGCATCAAAACACATCCCAAACCATGTAATGATGCATCAGTATAAACAACAAACCTCTCATTTTCTGTAGGGATTGATAACACTGGTGCAGTCGTCAGTCGGTGTTTCAACTCCTGAAAACTCCTCTCACATGCTTCAGACCACTGAAATCGCACACCTTTCTGAGTCAACTGTGTCAAAGGCCTAGCAATCTTTGAAAATTCCTCGATAAATCGACGATAATAACCTGCTAAACCCAAGAAACTATGGATCTCTGGTACAGATGTAGGTGAAGACCACTGTAACACGGCTTCGACCTTCGTTGGATCAACAGAAATCACATCTCTCGATATAACATGACCCAAGAAGACCACTCGATCCAACCAAAACTCACATTTACTGAGTTTGGCATACAACAGTCTATCTCGCAACACCTGTAACACTGAACGCAAGTGCCCTGCATGCTCAGCCTCACTCCTGGAATATATCAATATTTCATCAATAAACACAATAACAAATCGATCGAGATAAGGCTGAAATACCCTATTCATCAAACTCATGAACACAGCTGGAGCATTCGTCAACCCAAACGGCATAACTAAAAACTCGTAATGCCCATATCTGGTCCTGAATGCTGTCTTCTGAATATCCTCCTCTCTAACTCATATCTGATGATATCCTGACCTCAAATCAATCTTCGAATATACCGAGGTTCCCTGTAACTGATCAAACAAATCATCAATACGAGGGAGGGGATATTTATTCTTAATCGTTACCTTATTCAGCTGTCGATAATCAATACAAAGCCTCATCGTTCCATCTTTCTTTCTAACAAATAGTACTGGTGCACCCCAAGGCGATACACTAGGGTGAATGTATCCCTTGTCCAGCAAATCCTGGAACTGGGCTTTCAACTCTCTCAACTATGCTGGTGCCATTCTGTAAGGAGTACGAGAAATAGGGGAAGTACCTGGCATCAACTCAATCCCAAACTCCACCTCACGAGCTGGTGGGAAGCCTTGAATCTCATCAGGAAATACATCAGCAAACTCAGCAACTATAGGTATCTCCTCTATTCCCACCTCCTTCTTCTTCTCTGTCACATCTACAGCATAAATAAGATAACCCTCATGTCCATGCTCCAATAACCGAGACATCCGGATGGCAGATACCAATGGAACACGGGGACGAGAACCCTTCCCATAAAATGTCCAACGCTCTTTCTCATATGTATAAAAATATACTACCCGCTGATAACAATCAACTGTCGCACAATATCTTTTCAGCACATTAATTCCCACAATACAATCAAAATCAGTCATCTCTAGAATAATCATATCAGATCTCAGCTCATAGCCCTCATAAGAAATAATACCATCTGATATCATAGATACAACTGATATATCAACTCCAGAAGGTGTCGAAACAGAAAGAGGCATAGACAATGGAGACGAGCGCATATGATGCTCAACCACAAACCTCTTCGATATAAATGTATGCGAGGAACCAGTATCAATAAGAATATAAGCAGGATAAGAACATAAATAACACTTACCCGCTATCATTTCCTCTCGTGCCTCCTCTGCCTGCTCCCGGGTCAAAGCATACACCTGTGCCTGAGGTGGACCAGCTCCCTGCATACGTGGCTGTCCTCCAGAAGGTCGCGGTGTAGACTTCCGAGGCTGTCGTCCTCCTCTCCCTGAGGATCTACCTCTATCACTACTGGGCTCTCGCTGTCCCTCACGACTAGGACACTGTCTCGCTAGATAACCAACACCGCCACACTCAAAACAGGTTATCTCGGTCTGCGTACAATCTCTGATCAGATGAGGTCCCCCACAACGAAAACATCTCACCGCTCTGGACTCTCCTCTCTGTCCCTGAACAGACTGAGAACTGCCCCCACGACTCTCAACACGTCGTGAATCAAATCGGCGCTTCCCAGATGAGGATGAAGAAGATGAACCCTTCTGATATTTAAAAGATTGTCCCTGAGGTCGCAATGACTCCCTAGTTGGCTCTGATAATCGTCCCTGAGCCCCATACTCCTGCATAACCAACTCAGCCATCTCAGCCCTCGTCACTGCATCCTGTAATGATACTGGGTTATTTGATTGCACACGATCAAATAACTCTAACTTCAACCCTTTCAAGAAGTGTCTCATTTTAGCATGAACATTTGTAGCAACATGTGGCACATATTTCAATAATGCAGAATACCGAGACTCATACTCAGCAACAGACATACTGCCCTGTCTCAAATCCTCGAATTCTCTCTCTTTCTTCTGTCTGGCTGTTATAGAAAAATATTTATCAAGAAAACGAGACCGAAACACATCCCAATCAACAGTGCGGCCCTGAGCTCTCAATCCGGCCTCAGTCGTCTGCCACCACAATAGTACATTCCTCGAAAGCTGAAATGTAGCCAATCGTAACCAAGCAGACCTAGCACATGTAGCGGTCACAAATATCTGCTTTATCCTCTCAATCCACTCCTCTGCTCGCTCAACAGTCTCAGAACTATCAAATCTCGGTGGAAGATAATTGCTAAACTGTGCCAAAGTCAACTCACCGGGCAATAAAGGCTGATCTGCAGGTGCCTGTCCCATAGGAAGAGGTGGCAATGGATTCATATGTCCAAACCCACTGTCAACCTCTTCTGTTTCCTCGTGTGGATGTACCTGTTCTCTAGCTGCCATCACTGGAAATCAAATTGTTAATCATAACATTTAACAATTACAATCCAGTAATCATCATCACACCTTTCGCACGAAAGCACATGCAACTAAAGAAAAGTCAATCATATCGAGAAATCATCAATAACAAGTCAAATGCACAGACACACGCAGATAATATCGTCATCCAACTCCCTCATCACAAACCCAACTCCTAACCATCCCAGACATCTAACATATGCTCTGATACCACCAAATGTGGCGCCCCAAACCTCGCCACGTAATCATGCAACAGGTGACGTCATATGCATAAAATTTTTCTTTTCGACGACGTAATAATATAATGCATATACGACAAAATAGTGCAATCACCACACTATCTACGTCAGTGTAGCAGAAACAGTATAATAAATACACACATACAACTCAAATAAGACAATAAGCTATACTGTCTTTATTTACTATCAACTACAGGACTGTTTGACTAGACACACCTAGTCCTTCACCACTATCCTGTCTCACGCATAGTCCTGTAACCTGCCCAACAAAAACAGCCCTCAAAGGGTGAGCATATACAACAATCATCATCGTAATACATAACAGTTATATTAACAACATAAAATATAACTGAAATCATAATAGAAATACCCCCTTTGCCGTTTCTGGACAATCAGCCAACAACAACCTCAACAACGTCATAATGCAACAACATCAACGATACATCGCACCCCAACACCGGCGACAGAAATATCGTCGAACGAACAACAACATCGACGATACGTCGCACCCCAACACCGGCGACAGCAATATCGTCGAACGAATAACAACATCAACGATACGTCGCACCCCAACACCGGCGACAACAATATCGTTGAACGAACAACATCAACGAGACGTCTCCCAACAACGATAGTCAACAATATCAACAATAATAAACAACAACAAATATAATATTAAATCACCCAATTCCGGTGATTTATCATCGTTCAACTAAATAGTATTCATCAATACTAAACAATAACAACATATGCTCGTACGTCAACACGTACCTGATAATCGAGTGTATATACAATCTGGCTATTTCTTTGATCCTGAGGCTTGTGAAGTATCTAAATAATTCAACAATAATTATCAGATTATTGTCACCGTATCAACACGGTTATAACAGCCTCAATATATAACATCAAATAGCCCAACAACAATTAATTCAACAAAATATAAGACTCGATTATAAATTTGTATTGTTCAACAATTTAATATTCCGGTGTATTTAATTCACAATACTACTATCAAATACACCCTAATTAATTTAACATCAAATAATAGGCTATTTTACAACATCCGTCAAATTGCGAAAACTTTATATCAATGTGTAGCTATACTTCGTAGACTCCAAATATATAATCAGAATTAATAACAACTGACAAACAACTCTCCAATCTCAATCCAACGATTAAAAATCCCTAATTAAAACAAATTAGGAATATTTCAAAATAACAACACAATAATCTTCTCTACTTCGTTAAGATCATACATTATTCAACAATCTTCAATTTCAGTATGATTTAACAATTTATCGGATTTATTTCAGAAATCGACGAATTTCAAACATCACAAAAAATATGAAATTTATACCTCAAATCGAAGACCTCGTGTCAACGATCCCGGAATTGAAGTCGGTTCGTCGATTGGATAAACCGATAAGTCGCACGATTGAAAAGAAATTTAAAAACTGTATATTAATTTCCTTCTCCCGGAGAACCTCGCTCTCTTGCCTTTTTTGTTTTCTTTCATGCGGTGGAAATTGATTTCCACCGCCTCAAATTTTGATTTTTTTAATTTTAAATATTATAATATAATATAATATAATATAATATTTAACATTTTAACATCGGTATATCTCTTTGGACCAGTCAAACGCTCAAATTTTCCAAAACTCAAAACATAGAACTTCTATATCTTTGAGTTTTCTACGTTATATCCAAATCTCAAATCATTTGGACTTCATATGACCAAGATATGTCATATTTCTCTCTTTAAAAATCGTTAATTATTTAGTAATATCATATTACTAAATCAACAACTTGTGATATTCATTTCAGGCATTACAATAAACATGTTAAATTGTTTGTTATAACACATTTTTCCCTGATTGTTGTCAAAATTGTTGAAATCAATGCGCTAATTCTAAAAGGCATCCCTCAATGACACTGCTCAATTAAGAACCATTGTTTTGATTTGTTCCTCCCCTTCACTCCATACCATTGCATGTATCATAATGATGATTGTTTGGTTACATGCCTGCAGGCATGGATAACCACCATCTCCTTGGCACTATGTAAGGTTGGTCTGGATGTTTCTGATCTTTGGAGACTGTCCTTTGTATTTTTAACTTCTTTCTCTTGTTTCCTTGGTACTTACTCACATGCATATAACAGTCGTTTGATCTGTCAGAGATGCTTAAGAAAGAGGAAGAAATGCTCTTAGATCGGCAACGGGTTTTGCGTTCCCGTCGCTAATATAGCGACGGGTTTTCTTTAACCGTCTCTATATAGCGACGGTTTGGGCAAAACAATCGCTTATTAAATTAAGCGACGGTTTTCTTACACTGTCGCTATATAGCGATGTTTTTTTATTAAAACCGTCGTCTATTAAATTAAGCGACGATTTATGAAAATTTGTCGCTATAATAGCGACGGTAGGATACAAGACCGTCGCACATGGTGACGTGTAAAATACACGTCGCACAAAATGGCGACGGGTTTGTGGAACAGTCGCAATAATAGCAACGGTGTATTGTAAACCGTCGCTAATATAGCGACGGCTTTAATAAGACCGTCGCTATTATAGCGACGGGTTTAATTAAACCGTCGCTTAATTTAATATGCGACGGTTCTAATAAAAACCGTCGCTATATAGCGACGGGATATAAAAACCGTCGCTATTTGAGCAACGGTTTTACTAAAACCATCGCTAATCCTTCCGTTTTTTTGCAGTGGGTGTACTTTTTTCCAGGGACTAAAATCTACTCCTGATTTCTGAGACTTAATTCCTCTATTTTGCACAAAGGATATAATTGTAGATATGATTATCAGTTGATGAAGTGTTATGCGTTGCTTTAAAAAAATTAATTATTTACTAATCACTTGAATATAAATTTTAATATGGTACAAGCTGATAGGATCGGTTGGGGGGATCACCGTTGAGCTACAATAGCTCGGTTCTTGAAATATTGAACACCGATGAATTAAATCGAGTTTGGTTAAAAACCAAGCGGAAAATACTCGAAATAATCCTTTGTGGAAACCGATTGAATATTTTGTTAACCATTTAAAATATATGCAAGTTGAATGAGAAAAATATTTCAGTTGAAGCATTTTATCAAACACTTGCTATGCAATACATTGGTATTTGAAGAAGACGTAAAATGCTCAACAATGCATCTTTAAAACTACGGAAATGATAAGTAAATGCAATAAATAAATAGACACGAATTTGTTTATGGATGTTCGGAGATTTCAAACACTCCTACGTCACCCCTTCTTCTCCTTGGGAAGGATCCATTAGAAGACTTTGATTTATACAACTCCTTGTACAAACCCATTCAGCTAGGACTTACCCACTGCCTAAAACTGAACTCCTAGCACTCAAGATTGTAGGCAGGATCTCACAATCAGCATATTGTTTAATGTCTCATATGCAAAGACTATGTAACACCTCTTGCTCTGATCTCTTAAAAGAACAGCGGAATTTAAAAATTTTACTCTTATAAGAAGGAATGATTTAAAACTTCTCTTGACATAAACACATTTTCAATATTTACAACCAAAAGTATAAATACATGATCAATCAAATGATGCAACAAAAGACAAAACATCATTTTAATGATCATGCCAAAGTGCTAGCAAAATACTCTTCTTCCTTCCCTCTCTTATGCATATGACCCCGGCTCCAATCAACGTCCTGGTCCGTCACTCTTATCTGCATCACATGAATAACTGAAATGTGTATAAAACTCAGCAAGTGGAACTCTTACATAGCAATGTACATATCATACTCTGTAAAACATAGCTTTGAAATCATTAAATTTCATCAACTCTGAAACATGAATAATCATAACAATAACGATGGTATTTCTCTTTTCTCTGGTGGATTGATATCTAAATGGTATCTCTGTCTCTCACTTATATCCCATCGATATAAATCGATTACTCTGTCGGGATATAAGCCTATGGTCGTTGATCAACTCTTTGCATGCAAACTATGGCTATCTATTTATCAATCCAATAAATCATTTGAACTCTCTTTGGGGCATTAACTCAAACACTTTGCATACTCTTTTCTCTTGTATTCCCTTTTTTACACAATTGAGACATAAAAGCCTCTCATATACAACAAGGTATATCTATACATAATATGAATCAAATGGAAGGGAATAACATGTTAAAACATTGTAACACAATACATATATTATCATGTGAGCACAAGGAATGAAATTCCACTTACAACCACTTGGAACCTAGAATATATCTCTTGGTACACAACCTACAACAATAAACCATGAAATACACCATCAACATCTCAATAATCATAAACCAATATCAATTAATCCATAAAACCAACACAATCACCAAACCCATGATTTCTCTCAACACCAAAACCAAAAATAAACTATACCAAAAGCTTACCTTAGCTTCCTTGAACCCAAAATAACCTTCTCCTCCCTTCAATAATCCAACAAGAGGCTTGAATCAAGAGAATAAAAGAAAGAAAATGGAACCCTAGCTCACCCCTTGAGAGAAGAATCGAGAATGAGGGGAGAAATGAGAGAAAATAGAGCAACACTTGTATATAAGCACTTAAAACTCCAAAAACACGCTTTTTAAAAATCGATGGCCGCCCGGGCGGATGTCTTTTTCCGCCTGGGCGCGGAACTCTCGGCAAAAATACATTATTTTCGAACAAGGGCCGCCCGGGCGCACCTCTTTTCCCGCCCGGGCGCACTCTGCGCGCTGCTACATCAAAGATCGCTTCTGAAACGCCTCTTCTTTTCATAATTTGGAAAAGTTGTAAACTACGAAGTTGTAGCCCTATGTCTTATCTTCAATCCCTCAAAATTTCAGATCATTTGGAGGTTGGAGTCAAAAGTTATGCCTATTCTCTCAACATGTGTCACTGGAGGAACGTCGAAACACACGACACACTTCGGGGCACTTTTGGCTTACCTTCCACAATGATTTGAACAAAACTCAAAATAAGAAAGTTATAGCCTTATGTCATATCTAACCACTCCAATTGGCCTCTTCTTATTTGGATCAATATACCATTTATCATGAATTAAATCGTAACGCCGCTACAATAGCACTACACATCATCTATAACCAACCATACTAAAATCATAACTCGAAACTCTTAACATCCAAACTATACTTAAACTTGACCAAATAGTCAATAAACTTACGAAATCTTAAACCTTACCGTACACCAGGCTTGGCTATTACAATCTCCCCTCCTTAAGGGAATTTCGTCCTCGAAATTGACGTCACTGTGAAAACAACTCAGGATACTTCTCTTTCATCTCATCCTCTGGTTCCCACGTGGCTTCTTCAATCAAATGATTCATCCAAAGGACTTTAACAATGCCGATCTCTTTGTTTCTCAACACTTTAACTTTACGGTCCAGAATCTGGACTGGAATCTCTTGGTACGTCAAATTCGGCATCAAATCCAATGGCTCGTGGCGAAGAACATGGGAAGGATTCGCAATATACTTCCTGAGCATAGAGACGTGAAAAACATTGTGAACTCTGTCAAGATCTGGCGGTAGGGCTAACCTGTAAGCTCGATCGCCGACTCTGTCCAAGATCTCAAATGGGCCAATAAATCTCGGACTCAACTTTCCCTTCTTGCCAAACCGCATCACACTCTTAAGAGGTGCTATCTTCAAGAACACATGGTCGCCAACCTCAAACTGCAACGGTCTACGACGCACATCAGCATAACTCTTCTGTCTTGACTCTGCTGTCTTCATTCTCTCTCGAATAACAGCAACAACATCAGCTGTCTGTTGTACCAACTCTGGACCCAACATCTTTCTCTCACCAATCTCATCCCAATACAAGGGAGATCTACATTTTCGGCCATAAAGCGCTTCATATGGTGCCATGCCGATCGTCGCTTGGTAACTGTTATTGTACGTGAACTCAACTAAAGACAATTTGAAATCCCAACTACCTGGATAGTCTATAGTACAAGCTCTGAGCATATCCTCTAAAATCTGAATAACTCTCTCTGATTGACTGTCGCTCTGGGGATGATATGCTGTACTAAATGCTAACCGTGTACCCAATGCTCTGTGTAAACTCTTCCAAAACTCTGAAGTAAATCTAGGGTCACGATCAGACACAATCGACACAGGAACACCATGAAATCTAACAATCTCTGCTATGTACTCTTCGGCATATTGATTCATGGAATACGTCGTCTTGACTGTGAGAAAATGCGCTGACTTGGTCAACCGATCAACAATAACCCAAATAGAATTATAACCTTTCTGCGTTCTGGGAAGACCAACCACGAAGTCCATCGTAATGTGCTCCCATTTCCATTGAGGAATCGGCAACGACAGTAATGTCCCAGCAGGTCTCTGATGCTCGATTTTCACCTGCTGACAGGTCAGACACTGAGAAATAAACATAGCAACATCCTTCTTCATACCTGACCACCAATAGAGTCTACGAAGATCCTGATACATCTTGGTACTACCTGGATGTATCGAGTATGGCGCGGTATGTGCCTCTGTCAAGACGTCTCTCCAAATATCATCACCAGTAGGAATGCATATACGGCCTCTGAATGTCATCAAACCATTTCTATTCATTCCAAACTCTGAATTACCTCTCTTCTCTGCTCTAGCTCTCATCTCTGTCAACTGTGCATCATTGGCTTGCTCTCTACGGATCCTGTCTGTCAATGTAGCCCGAATAATTAACGCTGAAAAGCGAGCAATAGTTCCCGGTACTACTAAAGCTATCTCCTCTCGCTGCAAGTCCAACAACAACGGCTGCTGAATCATCGAACTCAAAGATGAATTCGACTTACGGCTCAATGCATCCGCTACAACATTCGCCTTCCCTGGATGGTAACTAATAGTCACATCATAGTCTTTGACAAGCTCTAACCACCGTCTCTGTCGCATATTGAGTTCTTTTTGAGAAAACAAATACTTTAAACTCTTGTGGTCCGTGAAAATTTCACACTTTTCGCCATATAAATAATGTCTCCATATTTTCAAGGCGAAAACCACAGCTGCCAGCTCCAAATCATGCGTAGGATAATTCTTCTCGTAGTCCTTCAACTGACGAGAAGCATAGGCTATAACCTTTCCACGTTGCATCAGCACTGCACCAAGACCCTTCTTCGACGCATCAGTATAAACAACAAAGTCCTCTGTACCACTGGGCAATGCAAGTACCGGAGCTGTCGTCAATTTATCTTTCAATTCTTGGAATCCACTGTGGCATTCATTGGACCACTCAAACTTCACAGTCTTCCTCGTCAGATTGGTTAATGGCAGGGCAATCTTGGAAAAATCTGAAATTAAACGACGATAGTAACCCGCCAAACCAAGAAAACTGCGTACCTCTGAAACAGTGGTAGGGATAGGCCATTTCTGAATCGCCTCTATCTTCACAGGATCAACAGCTATACCATCCTTCGAAACAACATGGCCTAAGAAAGAAATCTGCTCCAACAAGAACTCACATTTCTTCAACTTAGCATACAACTTCTTCTTTCTCAACAGCTGAAGAACAACTCTGAGGTGCTCTGAATGAAGCTCTCTGGTCTTTGAATAAATCAAAATGTCATCGATGAAAACAATGACAAAGCTATCCAAATACGGCTTGAACACACGGTTCATCAGGTCCATGAAGACTGAAGGAGCATTGGTTAAACCAAACGACATCACAAGGAATTCATAATGACCGTACCTAGTCCGGAACGCCGTCTTAGGGATATCAGACTCCCTAACCTTCAACTGATAATAGCCAGATCGCAGATCAATCTTCGAAAATACTGTATCCCCATGTAATTGGTCAAAAAGATCATCTATCCGTGGCAACGGATATTTATTCTTGATAGTCACTTTGTTGATCTCTCTGTAATCAATACACAGCCGCAAAGTTCCATCTTTCTTCTTGACGAAAAGAACCGGAGCTCCCCAAGGCGAAGAACTCGGTCTAATAAAACCTTTATCCAAAAGATCCTGCAACTGCGACTTCAACTCTTTCATCTCTGTAGGGGCCATTCTATACGGAGCCTTAGAAATAGGAACTGTACCCGGAACTAGATCAATCACAAACTCTACATCTCTGTCCGGCGGTAAACCCGGCACATCATCCTCAAATACATCAGGGAACTCTCTCACCACATCAATATCATCAATATTCAACTTAACCATTCTATCCACGTCAACAATCGAAGCCAAAAACCCATCACAACCTTTAAACAACAACTTCTTAGCCTCAAGACATGAAATAAAAGGAAGAACCAGCGAAGTACCTGTACTGGCAAGCATACCTTCCTTATTTGCATCATCTGCAAATTTCACTATCTTGGCAACGCAATCAATCACTGCACGGTAAGTTGATAGCCAATCCATGCCAAGTACAATATCAAACGCAACCATCGGAATAACAATCAAATCAGCATAAACCACCCGCTCATCGATTTGAACAGAACATGAATACACAATAGACGTCGGGCACAACACATCTCCCGAAGGCAATACAACATTAAACTGGAGGGGAATAACAGAAGGAACTATACCCAAAGATCTCAAAAATAATTCAGACATAAAAGAATGAGTAGCACCTGTATCTATCAATGTTGTAGCTACTCTGCCTGAAATTAAAATAGTACTAGAGATCATAGAAGAATCAGGATTTATACCTTCCTTCGTCATGGTGAAGATGCGACCCTGCACCTTCTCTTTATTCGCTCCTCTCGAACAATACTTGGCAATATGGCCTGCAGTGCCACATCGGTAGCAAGTGTAAGAACCAAACCTGCACTCACCTCTATGAGGCCTATTGCACTTGGGACACAATGGCTTCTCGGGATCAAATGGAACTGCCGGTGGTTTAGGACTCGGCTCTAACTTGTCCTTCCCCTTGAAACGATCCTTTCCTCTTTGATTCGAACCCTGGCCTCTGTGAGCCATAGCCTGCTGCCTCGCCTGTCTCTCTCTTGCAATATCTTTCTCATCTTGCTCGGCTAACAGTGCTTTAGCCACTATCTCTTTGAATGTTACCGCCTTCGACATATTAATGTCCCTTCTGATCTCTGCTCGAAGGCCTCTAATGAAATGAGCACCTTTGTCTTTGTCATTGGAGGCAATATATGGGGCAAACAGACAGCCCTCCTCGAACTTCAGAATGTACTCACCAACATTCAAATCTCCTTGGCGAAGTTCTAAAAATTCTGTCACCTTCCTAGCTCGAAGTGCATCTGGAAAGTATTTGTCATAGAAGAGATCAGTGAACTCTTGTCACTTCATTGCCGGAACATAAACACCTACTTTGGTAGCATTCCGTCATATACGTGCAGCCTTGACTAGCATAAACACTGCACAACCAACTTTGTCCTTGTCTTCATAGTTGAGATGATCAAAGATCGCCTCAAGTGCTTTGATCCACTCTACAGCCACCAATGGATTAGTGCTTCCTGCAAACTCCGGCGGATCCATTCTCTTGAAAGCAGTAAATACCCCATCGGTTCCAACTGCTTGAGCCACTTGGCCTCTACCTTGGCCTGTACCTTGCATACGTAGCAACTGCTGGATCTGCTCACTATGGACCTTGGCTTGCTCTTTCAACAACTTGCCGAACTCATCGACAACTCTAGAGGAAGAACTATCCTCACCATCTACTGATTTTCTCTTAGGAGGCATACTCCTACAATGTGCTCACACAATACAAATCAATAGATAAAAATGAATAGATGTAGAAGAAGACATACCCGGACTATTGAAAGCAGACGAAGTCATATGCATTGTCCGAAGAACGGTGCTCTGATACCACTAAATGTAACACCTCTTGCTCTGATCTCTTAAAAGAACAGCGGAATTTAAAAATTTTACTCTTATAGGAAGGAATGATTTAAAACTTCTCTTGACATAAACACATTTTCAATATTTACAACCAAAAGTATAAATACATGATCAATCAAATGATGCAACAAAAGACAAAACATCATTTTAATGATCATGCCAAAGTGCTAGCAAAATACTCTTCTTCCTTCCCTCTCTTATGCATATGACCCCGGCTCCAATCAACGTCCTGGTCCGTCACTCTTATCTGCATCACATGAATAACTGAAATGAGTATAAAACTCAGCAAGTGGAACTCTTACATAGCAATGTACATATCATACTCTGTAAAACATAGCTTTGAAATCATTAAATACCATCAACTCTGAAACATGAATAATCATAACAATAACGATGGTATTTCTCTTTTCTCTGGTGGATTGATATCTAAATAGTATCTCTGTCTCTCACTTATATCCCATCGATATAAATCGATTACTCTGTCGGGATATAAGCCTATGGTCGTTGATCAACTCTTTGCATGCAAACTATGGCTATCTATTTATCAATCCAATAAATCATTTGAACTCTCTTTGGGGCATTAACCCAAACACTTTGCATATTCTTTTCTCTTGTATTCCCTTTTTTACACAATTGAGACATAAAAGCCTCTCATATACAACAAGGTATATCTATACATAATATGAATCAAATGGAAGGGAATAACATGTTAAAACATTGTAACACAATACATATATTATCATGTGAGCACAAGGAATGAAATTCCACTTACAATCACTTGGAACCTAGAATATATCTCTTGGTACACAACCTACAACAATAAACCATGAAATACACCATCAACATCTCAATAATCATAAACCAATATCAATTAATCCATAAAACCAACACAATCACCAAACCCATGATTTCTCTCAACACCAAAACCAAAAATAAACTATACCAAAAGCTTACCTTAGCTTCCTTGAACCCAAAATAACCTTCTCCTCCCTTCAATAATCCAACAAGAGGCTTGAATCAAGAGAATAAAAGAAAGAAAATGGAACCCTAGCTCACCCCTTGAGAGAAGAATCGAGAATGAGGGGAGAAATGAGAGAAAATAGAGCAACACTTGTATATAAGCACTTAAAACTTCAAAAACACGCTTTTTAAAAATCGCTGGCTGCCCGGGCGGACGTCTTTTTCCGCCCGGGCGCGGAACTCTCGGCAAAAATACATTATTTTCGAACAAGGGCCGCCCGGGCGCACCTCTTTTCTCGCCCGGGCGCACTCTGCGCGCTGCTACATCAAAGATCGCTTCTGAAACGCCTCTTCCCTTCATAATTTGGAAAAGTTGTAAACTACAAAGTTGTAGCCCTATGTCTTATCTTCAATCCCTCAAAATTTCAGATCATTTGGAGGTCGGAGTAAAAATATATGCCTATTCTCCCAACATGTGTCACTGGAGGAACGTCGAAACACACGACACACTTCGGGGCACTTTTGGCTTACCTTCCACAATGATTTGAACAAAACTCAAAATACGAAATTATAGCCTTATGTCATATCTAACCACTCCAATTGGCCTCACCTTATTTGGATCAATATACCATTTATCATGAATTAAATCGTAACGGCGCTACAATAGCACTACACATCATCTATAACCAACCATACTAAAATCATAACTCGAAACTCTTAACATCCAAACTATACTTAAACTTGACCAAATAGTCAATAAACTTACGAAATCTTAAACCTTACCGTACACCAGGCTTGGCTATTACAGACTACATACACAAGTTTATTGTCTTTGTGCAAGACTCACTCAACTACTCTTTGATGCTCAACTCTCTTGTATATGTGTGAGTGATTGTGTGTGAGGAATTTATCATTTACAGTGTGCATCTCAAATGTATCCTCACACAAGGGCTTGTGCTCTCAACTAGCTAATTTCTTCATGCTAAGTGCCCATGCTTTGAATCCACTTCAAAAGCTTTTGTTTGATCTTCAAGATGTTGTATTTATAGGCTCCAACACTGATATATACGTTAGACACAAGAATAAGACCTTTGTAAAGTTTCTGTACTGTTTCTGGAATTGCAACGGTCAAATTCGTCTTGCTGGGCATTTTACCGACTGGTCAACTCTGGTCAACTGGTCAACTCTGGTCAACTCAACTGGTCGTTCAGTTCAACTGGTCAGCAACTGGTTCAGTTCAGTTGGTCAACTGCTGGTTCAGTTCAGCTGGTCAGCAGCTAGTTCAGTTCAGCTGGTGTGCTGAAATCAGCCTTGCTGATTTCAGTTTGTGCAGAACCAGTAACTTCATCGTCATTTATCAGCATTGTAAGCTTCGATTCAGACTTTGACTTCTAAGATTGATTTGTAGATCTTTGTCTTATCTTTCCAACGCATACTGAATCGCTTTGTTTCAATAATCGAGCTGAGAGATATGACCAAAATACCGCAGCTGCTCAAACCCAACTGATTGCTGTTTTCGTGTGATCAGTTCGGTAATTGAGCGATCAGTTAGACCATGATAACATCCGATTTTGCCTAACTGACGTGATATAAGACTTGTTCCAAATTGCGTTTTCTAATCATTTCAATTGGTGGATTGACATTTGAATCATCCAGCTGAGAGATATCATCAAAACACCAAAGCTCGCCAGAAATTCAGTTTGTGCAAAATTCAGTTTCAGCTTGCTTCTTGTGTTTGCAACTTCACACTTGAATAAATATGTTAGAAATATAATAACAAGTTTTGTTAACATCAAAATCAAGATTGCGAACTTGAAAAGTTCCAACACAAGCTCTAATTGTTCAGACCATTGCTAATCAGCGATACAAAAACATAAAGAGTGTTCTCAGTAAATCTGTTTTTTTTTTTTAAAAAAAGGAGAAACAGAATGTGCACCTAAATTTGAGGGGTTTTTTTTAAAAAATAATTTAATTTTAAAAAACTTTTTCAAAAATAATTTTAAAAAAAACATTTGCAAAACTAAAGATAAGGTCTAAATTAATTAAGAAAACAACAGCAAACTAAAAATTATTCAAAATAGTTCTTCATTCACTAAATATCATATCAAATTATATAATATAAATAAAAATATAAAAAATTTATTAATTTAATGAAATTTCGGTTTTGATATATATAATCCGAAATCGAACCTAATAAGCTTCGGTTTTAATATTTATATCTGAATTACAAAATTCAAAATAGAACCGACCGATGAACACCCCTATTTATTGATGAATTTTTTGTCTATTTTTTATTATGTCTTCACTACAACAAAAATGGATTTTCGCAGCGCGCAAATTCTCTAATGAAATTATGCGCTTTTAGCGACGGTTTTATGCGCTTTTAGCGACGGTTTGAAAACCGTCGCTAATTGGCGACGGTGTGATAACCGTCGCTGATGCAATTACATCGATGATTTAGCGACGGTGTCTAAAACCGTCGGCAATTAGCGACGGTTTTATTATGAATTCCGTCGCGCACAAACATATTGTGAGAAACATTAAATTTTTGTGACATGTTCATTGATGCTTGAAATATCAAAATTATATTTACAAAAATGAGTTGTTATCATCCTTCTTGTCTATTCATATACTTTGATTTCTTTTGTTAGTCTCTCGATGTAATCATCTATTCAGCTATCTTGTGAATTAAATCGATTATCATATTTAAATATCTTAAAAACTTGAAGTTACAAAATTCATAAATACATCAACTAAATTCTCAAGTAAAAAATGTTATATCTATTGAAATCTTATCTACATTAACGAGTTTTCAAAGCTCTTTGATGACACTAATATTTTAAATGCTCTTTACGATTGTTTAATGGTTCATATTACAACTAATATTTTAGTTAAAGTTGTCACGTTCGTAAAACCATTAGCGTCAACTATATCATTAAGTGAGGCACCCTTACAACTACTACCCTGATTTATTTATTGATGTTCTTTTTTCGAATTTATGATAACATATTTATGGAGTAGATCTATGATTAAATTTTAAGATGAACAAATACATTATGTCCAATTTGAGACTTGTTATTAAAATTCTCCTATTTTAATACCAACTCAATATTTTCCTTAACTATTTTCAATTTTATAAATTCTTTGTTTTTCCATATTTTTTTACTTTGTTAAGTATAATGTCAACTTGAAATAGACTACAAGTATAAAAGTAAATAAAAAATTACTATAACCAAAATATTATGGCTTTTAAAATTAAATTATTAAATAAGACCTAAACAAATATGAACATATGATTAATTGATCTTGAGATAAATATAAATGTTTATATGTTGGACTACAGAGCTGGGTAAGACACCTCAAGAATTGAGGTGCCGCCCTTACCTATATATATATAAACACATTACAATCCCCAAATAGTACTTGGGTTTTTTTTATCAAAAGCCTAGCCCATTTAGAATGCAACCACAATGGAAATGCGATGGGCCTAGGCCCAAACGAATGAGAGAAAGCTTCTCTTTAAATCCACCTAGGGCTTCTCATATTCACGGCACCCTAGTAAAATAGAATAGATAGAAATTCGCGTATTCAATTTCAGAACTTGAGTGACAAAACCTAATCAGCTTTGTGGAATTACAGATGGAGGACATTACGTTGCCGATTCTATTCGAGCAGGCTCAAAAGATTCACCAAATCGCCTCCGATTCTTCAATCGAACAGGTTTTAGAGTGACTGTGTATTAGATGTGTGTTATATTCTGCTATATTTTCCTTTGAGTATTATTTCATGTATATGTTTCATTTTTAATAATCATTGTTAGGAAACTGTGAGAAACGATTGCGAGCTTTTGAGGAAATGCGAGGATATGATTGGAAAGTTGGGGTTATTTTCATCTAATGAGACGAAGGATGATATCAGTACTAACAACCTCAAATATCTTCCTGTAGGTGTTGAATATTTTTTTAATCTTCATGAAAGGCAAAGTAATCTAAATGGATGAATGTTCTGGTTTTGTTTTCCGCTTTAATCTTTAAACTCACTTTCTTGCAAATGTGATAAAAAAACGTGAGCTGATTTTCGTTTCTGCGATAATCTGATGTATTGGTCGTATCTGAAAGTTATCATTTAAAAGTATTTAACTCATGGTCTTTGATGCAGGTTCCATATTATCTCGGTGAGCTAACAGAAAAAAATTCACAGGAGAACCGGATTCAGATTCTTAAAGCTTCACTAGCCAAGCTAAAGGTACTAGTTTTAGATTTTGGTCACACGATAAGGCAATGTGCTCAAGGAAGCTATTGATAATTTTTTGAATGTCGAATTTTCACTTGGCCATATTCCAGGAATTTATTTCATTTTGTGAAGCTATGGAGCTAGTACCAGAAGATGAACTGGAATCATTTATGCAATCAAGGAGCAATTCATCTGCTGATCAAAGAGCTAAGAAGGTTGGCATTCTTCCTCGGACATGTTTCATCGAACTTCATAGTTCCATTTGTTGAATAAGTGACAGTACTCCTCTGCATCTAATACTTGGGATTTATTTCAGATTGCTCGGTTCAAACGCACAAAAGCGGCCGAGTCAAAATTGCTTGAAATAAAGGAACGGAAGGAACGTCGTGGGCGCTCAACTAGAGCATCTGCACTATCTACTCCCATAGAGAGGGGGGAACAAGATTTAGAGGATGATGACGGAGAAGAGGAAAGGGAAGTAAGTTGTTTATTGAGAATTCATTTAATTAACGTGATGTTCTTTATAGAATAGGTTTCTAGCGTGAGTTACACTGTGTCTCCTGGCTCTTCTTAATGCCAAAAGCACATAATATACAATTTTATGATGCACCTTTCACTGCTGCTTGTAATTAGAATACATGTGGCCAATCTATGTAGCTGCTCTGAATCATGATAAAGAGGAAGAATTCACCATTTTATGGTCGTAATAACTTGAACAGACATATCTGGACTGAGAATTCACCTTTATTTAACACCAGCACTTTCTTGTTGGCTTTAAGGCTTATTTTTTGCTGGTCATTTATTTTTCCTCTGTGTCAGTATTATGAGGAAAATTCACCCTCGCAATTGCCTATGTCACCATCTGATACGTGCTTTTCTATTCTATTTTGAAGCATAAACATGTTAAATTGTTTGTTATAACACATTTTTCCCTGATTGTTGTCAAAATTGTTGAAATCAATGCGCTAATTCTAAAAGGCATCCCTCAATGACACTGCTCAATTAAGAACCATTGAAACGTCCTCATCTCTTATTGCTTTAAAAGTACTAGAATTTTTTTTTTTTTTTTAAAAAAATCTCTCACATTTTCGGTCATTGCATGCACATGCAAATAAAATAATCTTGCACCATTTTAAAGTAAATCACCCAACTAGTATTTGAAATTGAAAGGGAAAAGTCAAACCAGAAATCGTCAAACGTTTTACCAAACTTAAAAAGCAATAATTTGAAAAGTAAAGCCCATACTAAACCTCTCAAAAATCTCTCAAAAAGCTTAAGTAAATAATCTTAAAAATCTTTAACATAATTCATAAGTCATAATCGTAAATGCGGAAAAGTAGAAGCGCTGGTCCTCGGGTTGTGTGCACCTTCAGTCCAGTAGTATCACCCGTCAAGTCCTCCCTCAGAACCACCTACATCCATCACACCTAGACTCAACACACCATAATCTTTATAACGAGTAATACGTAATACAGTCAACATATAACGGTGAAAAATATTTGTACTTAAAATATCGTTTTCATGAAGATGCCTAAACATAAACATTTTCGTAAACATTTTCATGATGCATAAAACTTTAAACATAAACATTTTCATGACATGCATAAATAAACCTTAATCTTTTTCCTTCTTCCTCAACATGACATAACATTTTAACATGATCATAAACATTTTCCTTTTCCTTTTCCTTTGTTGAATTCAGATCGTTAATTGTGACTTTCCTCAACATGACATGACATGACGATGGATCCATCTACATAAAACCACAGTACTGGGCGGCGGGGACATCAGCGACACTCTCACCGGTCAACTGAGCCTTGGCCTAACATGATCGAATAGAAATACGATCGTCGGGGCTCCCTCTGGGGCCTTTTCCCATAAATGGGCTCCCTCTGGGGCCTTCTCCCCTCACGATATTCCCATTCTTCCGTTACCACAAAACCGTTACCACATATCCGTTACCACATATTCGCAATGATGGAAACACGATCGTCGGGCTCCCACTGGGACCATAACCCTCACGACGTCGCCACCATTAACGAATTAGTCACAATCACTTCACATCCTTCAACATTTTTCATTCACATCACTTTAGAAAAATCATGAATACATTTACATTTTCCATTTTTGAAACCAAGCATGCAACATGTATTTTAAATGTCTTCTTAAATAATAAAAATCAAATAGACATTTAAAAATCATAATTGAATCATGAGCATTTCATAAACATTTAAAATGACATTTTAACCTCAAACATGAAAAATAACATTTTGACATTTTAAATCATAAACATATAAAATTCCATAAATATTTAAAATACCGTTTTAACATATAAAATCTCATAAACATTTAAAATAGCATTTTAACATAAATATTTCATAAACATCCATCACTAAAGAAAATAATCATATTATCACATAAAACAGCATTCAGGGCACTGCCATGACCTTTACTAATTTCCCGGTGTAAAATGACCGTTTTACCCCTGGACTCGACATTTTACGTTTTCGACTTTTTCATGATTTCACGACTCTAACATGTCCCAAATAATTATTTAAGCTTATATGAATTTTTCCGTAATTTTATTTGGCTTAAAACTTAGACTTTTTCAATTATCTTTTCTTAATTATTTTAACGGTGTTTTAATCCCGAAAAATACCAAACTTTAATATAAAATTCCTAAATTCTAAATTTAGTTTTTTTATATTATTTTAGCCCTTATGGACCACGACTCGACCCCCGTGAGTCGTTTTCCAAAATTTCTTTGTTTTTAAAACTCATTTTGACACCTAAACTTCAACCCCGAGCCATCTCTTAGTTTTCACGAGTTACCCCCGAACAATATCGAGCCGAAAGTTGCTCAACACATTAATTTAGCCTACTGGACTTTAACTTTGCCAAAACAATTCCCCACAACCCAAAAACGTGAGCCCCTAAGACTAACATGTGTTGGCCGAGAGTTGCACTAGTACTAGGACTCTATGTTGTGTGAACTTGTGGACCTAGCCAACAACTCTGGCCGTGAACCAACAATTGTGCATCACCTAAGGACCCTAATGAACCCTCCTGGCCCAGCCCGTGCCCCATGCATCGAGCCCCTGGCCCCTGCAGCCGCACGAAAACGCCCCCAGCTGCTGTCCTATTCTCTCGGGTAGAGTCCTAGCTGCGCTAGGACTCTTTTCCGACCCTTAGCGAGAGTCCTAGCGTGGCTAGGACACCCACCATGACTTACTCAAGGCCTTGGCTAGCCTCTGGAACCAGCCAACCAAGCACCCTGCCCCTGCACCAGAAAACCGAGCCCCAAACTTGACAGCAAGCTTCGGTTCCTGCATGTGCTCTTGTGTTCTTGTTTCTTTTCTTTCTTTCATGGTTTTAATCGGTTTCGGTGAGGTGTGCGAGACTCCAGACCCAGTGTAATCCTTACCCAAACACACTTAGACATCATGGCAGCCCCTTAGTATAACAAAACGTGAATCGAAACATCACAAGTGGCATGAAAATCGAAGGTTCAATGCATGGACAATATGAGTTTCGAAAATTCTGAATATATATATATAAACTTCAAGCTTTTCATGCACACACAATTTAAACAATATTATGATGTAATGGATGAGAAAAGGAGATGTATGGTGTGCCTTTGCGTAGTATACGCTCGAATATCCTTTGACGACGAAGAACGGAGGGGACGACGAAGCTAGAACTCCAAGAGAAGCCTTCCCAAGACTCTGCCGATATTTTTCCAGAAAAATAAAAGCTGCCGAGAGTTTGTTGGGGGTTGGAAGAGTTTTGGTGATTTGAAAAAGGGGTGGCCGAATGATTGTGGAGTCTAGAATAGGTTTTTGATTTAAATTGAATTTTAAATACTAATAAATCCCTAATCTAGATTTTAGGCCCATTAGTGCTTGTTTAGGATTTAAATATAATATTTCCATAACTTTGGTTAAATAAATTTGTGAATTTATTAGCCGGGTTGCCAAAAAGCTCGTATTTTAGTTGAAAAACCAACACCGATAAAATTTACGTTCCGGCGTATAAAATCACCTCAAAACCCCTTATTTTTCAAAAATAATAAAAAGCATCTCCCAACCTTTAAATAATTAAAATCAACTATTTAATAAAAATCATTTTCTATTTTTCAGTCATCGGTCCCCGTTCCTCGATCGCAACTCGAATAACCTTAAAAATACAAATTTAATGCAACCATGTAGAAAATATAATTTAAACATGTCAATTATGCACCACATAATCAATTAATGCAATTAAAACAATTAATTACAATACGCAAGGAATTTAAATAACTAAAATGCTTGTGGTTCGCGTGGATCCTCAAATTTTCGGGACGTTACAATCTTCCCCCCTTAATTTGAATTTCGTCCTCGAAATTCGCTTATTCTTAATAACCCAAAGTATAGACTTAGTTCTATTATCCTAAAAATTCATGCTTCCGCTGCGCTTACTCTGATAAACTTAATTTCTAAAATGTCCTTACGTCTACTTGATCCCAAATAAATTTTTCTTTCTAAATCCTTATTTGTGAATTGCAACTTAAGAAAACCCATAATGACTTCATGCTATATGATTATAACCTCGAATTTCAACTTTTCTTAAAATTCTTAATATAAAAATATGGATGATCATACTTATCATATATTATTTTCCTTAATTTATTCCCAAAATGTTCGTTAACTCATCAAATTTCAATCTTAAAATCTCAAACGCATTTGCTAACGCTTAAATTTTTCAAGCCTAATGTTGATTCAATCTTAAGAATCCTTGATGAACATTCCTTATCACATTATAACTAAAATATCCCAAGTTCCAAATATTCCTAAAAGTCTAAATCATCAAAATTCTTATTATTTAAACTATTTAATTATCGCTTATTGTTAAACTAATCCCCAATTTCTTTAAAAATTGCAAAATAAATTCTTATTTTCCCCAAAAATATCACTTTTTAGTCCCTAAATTCCGAAAATTCCTCAATTAATCCATAAATTTTTGGCATTCTTAATTTTCTTCTACAGTTTTCCCATGACATAATTTCGATAATTTTAAACTTATTTTCCCAAAAATAAATTTCTATAACCAATCTTACTTTTTATCAAAACTTAAAATCCCAAATTATATATTTTCTTATTCCCAAAGTCGTTGTTAATCCTCGAATCATTATTTCTTACGTCTAATTCCCAAAAATTTAATTCGACTAGTAACCATGAATCATAAATATTTTCTTAGAAAATCTACGTGTCCCATAAAACATTCATAATATTCACGATTAACTTATAGCCCAAAAAGTAGAACGTCAATATTAAAACCCAAAAATCAACATCGTCCAATTCCACCACAAAAAACCAACATGCGTTGAAAAATAATTTTTCATTTCATATCATATCATGCATACAAATTCTAATGCATATAAATCATATACCCTCATAATTCTATTAAACATGTGACGTAAACATATAAGTCATGTACTTATGCAGGTAACATCGTAAAATCATATAAAGCATTTAAAACTTACAACTTTGAGGCTTGACGACTGATCTTCCCGGCGCTAACGGTGACACAACCCTTTACAGGAACCACTGCTCTGATACCAACTGAAACGTCCTCATCTCTTATTGCTTTAAAAGTACTAGAATTTTTTTTTTTTTTTTTAAAAAAAATCTCTCACATTTTCGGTCATTGCATGCACATGCAAATAAAATAATCTTGCACCATTTTAAAGTAAATCACCCAACTAGTATTTGAAATTGAAAGGGAAAAGTCAAACCAGAAATCGTCAAACGTTTTACCAAACTTAAAAAGCAATAATTTGAAAAGTAAAGCCCATACTAAACCTCTCAAAAATCTCTCAAAAAGCTTAAGTAAATAATCTTAAAAATCTTTAACATAATTCATAAGTCATAATCGTAAATGCGGAAAAGTAGAAGCGCTGGTCCTCGGGTTGTGTGCACCTTCAGTCCAGTAGTATCACCCGTCAAGTCCTCCCTCAGAACCACCTACATCCATCACACCTAGACTCAACACACCATAATCTTTATAACGAGTAATACGTAATACAGTCAACATATAACGGTGAAAAATATTTGTACTTAAAATATCGTTTTCATGAAGATGCCTAAACATAAACATTTTCGTAAACATTTTCATGATGCATAAAACTTTAAACATAAACATTTTCATGACATGCATAAATAAACCTTAATCTTTTTCCTTCTTCCTCAACATGACATAACATTTTAACATGATCATAAACATTTTCCTTTTCCTTTTCCTTTGTTGAATTCAGATCGTTAATTGTGACTTTCCTCAACATGACATGACATGACGATGGATCCATCTACATAAAACCACAGTACTGGGCGGCGGGGACATCAGCGACACTCTCACCGGTCAACTGAGCCTTGGCCTAACATGATCAAATAGAAATACGATCGTCGGGGCTCCCTCTGGGGCCTTTTCCCATAAATGGGCTCCCTCTGGGGCCTTCTCCCCTCACGATATTCCCATTCTTCCGTTACCACAAAACCGTTACCACATATCCGTTACCACATATTCGCAATGATGGAAACACGATCGTCGGGCTCCCACTGGGACCATAACCCTCACGACGTCGCCACCATTAACGAATTAGTCACAATCACTTCACATCCTTCAACATTTTTCATTCACATCACTTTAGAAAAATCATGAATACATTTACATTTTCCATTTTTGAAACCAAGCATGCAACATGTATTTTAAATGTCTTCTTAAATAATAAAAATCAAATAGACATTTAAAAATCATAATTGAATCATGAGCATTTCATAAACATTTAAAATGACATTTTAACCTCAAACATGAAAAATAACATTTTGACATTTTAAATCATAAACATATAAAATTCCATAAATATTTAAAATACCGTTTTAACATATAAAATCTCATAAACATTTAAAATAGCATTTTAACATAAATATTTCATAAACATCCATCACTAAAGAAAATAATCATATTATCACATAAAACAGCATTCAGGGCACTGCCATGACCTTTACTAATTTCTCGGTGTAAAATGACCGTTTTACCCCTGGACTCGACATTTTACGTTTTCGACTTTTTCATGATTTCACGACTCTAACATGTCCCAAATAATTATTTAAGCTTATATGAATTTTTCCGTAATTTTATTTGGCTTAAAACTTAGACTTTTTCAATTATCCTTTCTTAATTATTTTAACGGTGTTTTAATCCCGAAAAATACCAAACTTTAATATAAAATTCCTAAATTCTAAATTTAGTTTTTTTATATTATTTTAGCCCTTATGGACCACGACTCGACCCCCGTGAGTCGTTTTCCAAAATTTCTTTGTTTTTAAAACTCATTTTGACACCTAAACTTCAACCCCGAGCCATCTCTTAGTTTTCACGAGTTACCCCCGAACAATATCGAGCCGAAAGTTGCTCAACACATTAATTTAGCCTACTGGACTTTAACTTTGCCAAAACAATTCCCCACAACCCAAAAACGTGAGCCCCTAAGACTAACATGTGTTGGCCGAGAGTTGCACTAGTACTAGCTAGGACTCTATGTTGTGTGAACTTGTGGACCTAGCCAACAACTCTGGCCGTGAACCAACAATTGTGCATCACCTAAGGACCCTAATGAACCCTCCTGGCCCAGCCCGTGCCCCATGCATCGAGCCCCTGGCCCCTGCAGCCGCACGAAAACGCCCCCAGCTGCTGTCCTATTCTCTCGGGTAGAGTCCTAGCTGCGCTAGGACTCTTTTCCGACCCTTAGCGAGAGTCCTAGCGTGGCTAGGACACCCACCATGACTTACTCAAGGCCTTGGCTAGCCTCTGGAACCAGCCAACCAAGCACCCTGCCCCTGCACCAGAAAACCGAGCCCCAAACTTGACAGCAAGCTTCGGTTCCTGCATGTGCTCTTGTGTTCTTGTTTCTTTTCTTTCTTTCATGGTTTTAATCGGTTTCGGTGAGGTGTGCGAGACTCCAGACCCAGTGTAATCCTTACCCAAACACACTTAGACATCATGGCAGCCCCTTAGTATAACAAAACGTGAATCGAAACATCACAAGTGGCATGAAAATCGAAGGTTCAATGCATGGACAATATGAGTTTCGAAAATTCTGAATATATATATATAAACTTCAAGCTTTTCATGCACACACAATTTAAACAATATTATGATGTAATGGATGAGAAAAGGAGATGTATGGTGTGCCTTTGCGTAGTATACGCTCGAATATCCTTTGACGACGAAGAACGGAGGGGACGACGAAGCTAGAACTCCAAGAGAAGCCTTCCCAAGACTCTGCCGATATTTTTCCAGAAAAATAAAAGCTGCCGAGAGTTTGTTGGGGGTTGGAAGAGTTTTGGTGATTTGAAAAAGGGGTGGCCGAATGATTGTGGAGTCTAGAATAGGTTTTTGATTTAAATTGAATTTTAAATACTAATAAATCCCTAATCTAGATTTTAGGCCCATTAGTGCTTGTTTAGGATTTAAATATAATATTTCCATAACTTTGGTTAAATAAATTTGTGAATTTATTAGCCGGGTTGCCAAAAAGCTCGTATTTTAGTTGAAAAACCAACACCGATAAAATTTACGTTCCGGCGTATAAAATCACCTCAAAACCCCTTATTTTTCAAAAATAATAAAAAGCATCTCCCAACCTTTAAATAATTAAAATCAACTATTTAATAAAAATCATTTTCTATTTTTCAGTCATCGGTTCCCGTTCCTCGATCGCAACTCGAATAACCTTAAAAATACAAATTTAATGCAACCATGTAGAAAATATAATTTAAACATGTCAATTATGCACCACATAATCAATTAATGCAATTAAAACAATTAATTACAATACGCAAGGAATTTAAATAACTAAAATGCTTGTGGTTCGCGTGGATCCTCAAATTTTCGGGACGTTACAACCATTGTTTTGATTTGTTCCTCCCCTTCCCTCCATACCATTGCATGGATCATAATGATGATTGTTTGGTTACATGCCTGCAGGTAGGCTTGTCAAATTGGGTCAGGCCCGTCGGGTTGGCCCACCCCGCCATAAAAATTGAGCGGGTTGGGTTGATAAAATAGCAGCCTGTTTGGAGGTCGGCCAAATGGGTTGAGCTCGTTTGGGTTGCGGGCCAAACGGGTTGAGCCCGTTTGGGTTGCGGGCTGGCCCGCCAAATTAGGGTAGAAATTTATATTTTTAAGTTTTATATAAAAATTCATATTTTTTCTTATGTGCCTAACTTCAATCACTCTAGTAAAATCTCTATGCTTCTATTTTTTTGAAGATGTTATACTCTCCAGTCTCCTCCCTTTTTTTAATGTTCAACTCGAACTAATCCAGAATTATCGAAATAATATAGTAAATAAAGTCATTATGTGTATTGTTGAACACATAATATTTTTTTGAAATTTACAACCGTCTGTTTCATCGACATTCTGTTATCTTCCAATGTTTCTCACTTTTTAAGAAAATGTGGATGGTAAGAGCTAGGTGCCTTGTGCGGACAAACCCTTAATATCGTTAATTTTTGTTTTCTTGTGAGGACAAATCATTAAGAAACTGGAGAAAATGTATACTAAAAAATTTGAAATTCACACTTAAAGGTTTCATTGTATTTACGGTTGGTGATTTTACATGAGTTAATTTTTAGTACATGTGTACGATGAAATCTTGCGTGAATTAGAATAAGCACTTTATTTTTTATGGATTATGTTGATTGTTGTATGCTTTCAATATCTTATTTCAATGTTTTTAAGTTTTTTATGAAATTATTTGACTGAAATATATTTTTATTCTATGTTTATTTTAATATTATTTAATATTTTTTTTAAAAAAAATATTAAGCGGGTTGGCCCGCTTAACCCGCGGCCCAAGGTGGGTTGGGCTGGGTTGGCCATTTAGAGGCCCGCCATCTGCCCCGCCCCGCCCCGCCCCGCCTAGTGGCGGGTTGCGACGGGTTGCGGGCCGGCCCGCTTCGTTAGCCCGTTTTGACATGTATACCTGCAGGCATGGATAACCACCATCTCCTTGGCACTATGTAAGGTTGGTCTGGATGTTTCTGATCTTTGGAGACTGTACTTTGTATTTTTAACTTCTTTCTCTTGTTTCCTTGGTACTTACTCACACGTCTATAACAGTCGTTTGTTCTGTCGGAGATGCTTAAGAAAGAGGAAGAAATGCTCTTAGATCGGCAACGGGTTTTGCGTTCCCGTCGCTAATATAGCGACGGGTTTTCTTTAACCGTCTCTATATAGCGACGGTTTGGGCAAAACAATCGCTTATTAAATTAAGCGACGGTTTTCTTACACTGTCGCTATATAGCGATGTTTTTTATTAAAACCATCGTCTATTAAATTAAGCGACGGTTTATGAAAATTTTTCGCTATAATAGCGATGGTAGGATACAAGACCGTCGCACGTGGTGACGTGTAAAATACACGTCGCACAAAATGGCGACGGGTTTGTGGAACAGTCGCAATAATAGCAACGGTGTATTGTAAACCGTAGCTAATATAGCGACGGCTTTAATAAGACCGTCGCTATTATAGCGACGGGTTTAATTAAACCGTCGCTTAATTTAATATGCGACGGTTCTAATAAAAACCGTCACTATATAGCGACGGGATATAAAAACCGTCGCTATTTGAGCCACGGTTTTATTAAAACCGTCGCTAATCCTTCCGTTTTTTTGCAGTGGGTGTACATTTTTCCAGGGACTAAAATCTACTCCTGATTTCTGAGACATAATTCCTCTATTTTGCACAAAGGATATAATTGTAGATATGATTATCAGTTGATGAAGTGTTATGCGTTGCTTTAAAAAAATTAATTATTTATTTATCACTTGAATATAAATTTTAATATGGTACAAGCTCTAATTGTTCAGACCATTGCTCATTAGCGATACAAAAACAATCAGCGATACAAAAACATAAAGAGTGTTCTCAGTAAATCTGTTTTTTTTTTTTTTTTTAAAAAGGAGAAACAGAATGTGCACCTAAATTTGAGGGGTTTTTTTTTAAAATAATTTAATTTTAAAAAACTTTTTCAAAAATAATTTAAAAAAAAAACATTTGCAAAACTAATGTTATCCGCGCTCACGGAGCATTATCCAAGGCATGGCATGCCTTTGGAATACACACATTTTCCCACAACCAAGACAACTTTTGCAACATCCAAGGCATGGCATGCCTTTGGAATACACACATTTTCCCACAACCAAGACAAGTTTTCCCTCCTCCCTTTTTGAATATATGATGGCCGAAATTTTGAGGGGATTTTTCTCTCCAAGTTTTCTCTCATTTTTCTTCTTCAATAGTTGAGGAAAGAAAATACTTCTCAAAGAAAAATGCTCTAATTTTTCTAGTGCAAAATTAGAGTGGTTCTAGCTTGTTGGTGGTGGGCTTAATATTTGAGCAAGGTGGGCTCAAAGGAAAACTTGAAGATTATCTTGCCATTCAAGAGCTTAGTTGTATATCAACTAAGTTGGAGCCAACATCAATCTTTTAAGATTGATAGGTAAATTTCTAAACACACTATGAATGTCATTTTTGTGTTTTTGTATATGCTACACACTAGTACTTGAGGTGTTCGAATTTCTTGCTTGAAAATGTATGTTTTTCGAAAATTTTGTACTTCCGTTGCGCATTCGGGCACCTTTAATCGATCCCTTTCAGAAGTTCCTTCCGTTCCTTTATTTCAAGCGATTTTTACTCGGCCGCGTTTGTGCGTTTGAACCGAGCAATCTGAAATAAATCCCAAGTATTAGATGCAGAGGAGTAATATCACTTATTCAACAAATGGAACTATGAAGTTCAATGAAACATGTCCGAGGAAGAATGCCAACCTTCTTAGCTCTTTGATCAGCAGATGAATTGCTCCTTGATTGCATAGATGATTCCAGTTCATCTTCTGGTACTAGCTCCATAGCTTCACAAAATGAAATAAATTCCTGGAATATGGCCAAATGAAAATTCGACATTCAAAAAATTATCAATAGCTTCCTTGAGCACATTGCCTTATCGTGTGACCAAAATCTAAAACTAGTACCTTTAGCTTGGCTAGTGAAGCTTTAAGAATCTGAATCCGGTTCTCCTGCGAATTTTTTTCTGTTAGCTCACCGAGATAATATGGAACCTGCATCAAAGACCATGAGTTAAATACTTTTAAATGATAACTTTCAGACACGACCAATACATCCGATTATCACAGAAACGAAAATCAGCACACGTTTTTTTATCACATTTGCAAGAAAGTGAGTTTAAAGATTAAAGCGGAAAACAAAACCAGAACATTCATCCATTTAGATTACTTTGCCTTTCATGAAGATTAAAAAAATATTCAACACCTACAAGAAGATATTTGAGGTTGTTAGTATTGATATCATCCTTCGTCTCATTAGATGAAAATAACCCCAACTTTCCAATCATATCCTCGCATTTCCTCAAAAGCTCGCAACCGTTTCTCACAGTTTCCTGACAATAATTATTAAAAATGAAACATATACATGAAGTAATACTCAAAGGAAAAGATAGCAGAATATAACACACATCTAATACACATTCACTCTAAAACCTGTTCGATTGAAGAATCGGAGGCGATTTGGTGAATCTTTTGAGCCTGCTCGAATAGAATCGGCAACGTAATGTCCTCCATCTGTAATTCCACAAAGCTGACTAGGTTTTGTCACTCAAGTTCTGAAATTGAATACGCGAATTTCCATCTATTCTATTTTACTAGAGTGCCGTGAATATGAGAAGCCCTAGGTGGATTTAAAGAGAAGCTTTCTCTCATTCGTTTAGGCCTAGGCCCATTGCATTTCCATTGTGGTTGCATTCTAAATGGGCTAGGCTTTTGATAAAAAAAAACCCCAAGTACTATTTGGGGATTGTAATGTGTTTATATATATATAGGTAAGGGCGGCACCTCAATTCTTGAGGTGTCTTACCCAGCTCTGTAGTCCAACATATAAGCATTTATATTTATCTCAAGATCAGTTAATCATATGTTCATATTTGTTTAGGTCTTATTTAATAATTTAATTTTAAAAGCCATAATATTTTGGTTATAGTAATTTTTTATTTACTTTTATATTTGTAGTCTATTTCAAGTTGACATTATGCTTAACAAAGTAAAAAAAATATGGAAAAACAAAGAATTTATAAAATTGAAAATAGTTAAGGAAAATATTGAGTTGGTATTAAAATAGGAGAATTTTAATAACAAGTCTCAAATTGGACATAACGTATTTGTTCATCTTAAAATTTAATCATAGATCTACTCCATAAATTTGTTATCATAAATTCGAAAAAAGAACATCCATAAATAAATCAGGGTAGTAGTTGTAAGGGTGCCTCACTTAATGATATAGTTGATGCTAATGGTTTTACGAACGTGACAACTTTAACTAAAATATTAGTTGTAATATGAACCATTAAACAATCGGTAAGAGAATTCAAAATATTAGTGTCAACAAAGAGCTTTGAAAACTCGTTAATGTAGATAGGATTTCAATAGATATAACATTTTTTACTTGAAAATTTAGTTGACGTATTTATGAATTTTGTAATTTCGAGTTTTTAAGATATTTAAATATGATAATCAATTTAATTCACAAGATAGCTGAATAAATGATTACATCGAGAGACTAACAAAAGAAATCAAAGTATATGAATAGACAAGAAGGATGATAACAACTCATTTTTGTAAATATAATTTTGATATTTCAAACATCAATGAACATGTCACAAAAATTTAATGTTTCTCACAATATGTTTGTGCGCGACGATAACATAACTGTCAACAAATGCATCCGAACTCCAAGTAAACAACCAATTTGTTCTCATTACTTAAACCGAATCATGGTGTTAGGAAAGGAGATTACAAATAATTGTGTTTTCAAACATACGGGTTCTTCCCATGAATTCAAGTTCCGAGGAACACATTTGTGCACTTTTTATTTGCACCCTTTGGTCTCGTCTACATAATTTCATTCAAGAAGTCATATTTTTGTCACTCTTTCGACATAGTCTTATTCAAAAAAGCTCAAACTTGGGTTTTTTTAAAAAATAATTTAATTTTAAAAAACTTTTTCAAAAATAATTTAGAAAAAAACATTTGCAAAACTAATGTAATCCGCGCTCACGAAGCGCGGACGCTGCTCACGTGGAGGAGCGTCCACGCTCCGTAAGCACAGACGATGGTCCATGTCAGCAACATATTATTTTAGCGACGGAATTTGTAAAAAAAACCGTCGCTAATTGCCGACGGTTTTTTATACCGTCGCTAGTTTAGCGACGGTTATTAAACCGTTGCTGTAATTGAATTAGCGACGGTTATTAAACCTTCGCTGATTAGCGACGGTCTTAAAAGTGTCGCTAAATGCACATAAAACCATCGCTAAAAGCTCATAATTTCATTAGAGAATTTGCGTGCTGCGAAAAGCCATTTTTGTTGTAGTGAAGACAGATAAAAAAATAGACAAAAAATTCATCAAGAAATAGGGGTGTTCATCGGTCGGTTTTTTTCTCTATCTTCACTAGGCACTAGGGGTGTTCATCGGTCGGTTCGGTTTGGTTTTTCTATCAAAATGGTTATTAATCCGAACCATTTTTCTTCAGTTCGGTTCGATTTTCTATCAAAATGGTTCGGTTATTTCGGTCGGTTAATTAGATTTTAATATAATTATTTAAATTAATAATATAAATATATTGTAAAATATAATATGTTAACTTTCTACATGTTTTCTTAGTAAAAGCTTTAAAGATAAGGTCTAAATTAATTAAGAAAACAACAGCAAACTAAAAATTATTCAAAATAGTTCTTCATTCACTAAATATCATATCAAATTATATAATATAAATAAAAATATAAAAAAATTTATTAATTTAATGAAATTTCGGTTTTTATATATATAATCCGAAATCGAACCTAAGAAGCTTCGGTTTTAAAATTTATATCCGAATTACAAAATTCAAATCGAACCGACCAATGAACACCCCTATTTATTGATGAATTTTTTGTCTATTTTTTATTATGTCTTCACCACAACAAAAATGGCTTTTCGCAGCGCGCAAATTCTCTAATGAAATTATGCGCTTTTAGCGACGGTTTTATGCGCTTTTAGCGACGGTTTGAAAACCGTCGCTAATTGTCGACGGTGTGATAACCGTCGCTGATGCAATTACAGCGACGGTTTTATAACCGTCGCTAAATTAGCGACGGTTTAGCGATGGTGTCTAAAACCGTCGGCAATTAGCGACGATTTTATTATGAATTCCGTCGCGCACAAACATATTGTGAGAAACATTCAATTTTTGTGACATGTTCATTGATGTTTGAAATATCAAAATTATATTTACAAAAATGAGTTTTTATCATCCTTCTTGTCTATTCATATACTTTGATTTCTTTTGTTAGTCTCTCGATGTATTCACCTATTCAGCTATCTTGTGAATTAAATTGATTATCATATTTAAATATCTTAAAAACTCGAAGTTACAAAATTCATAAATACATCAACTAAATTCTCAAGTAAAAAATGTTATATCTATTGAAATCCTATTTACATTAACGAGTTTTCAAAGCTCTTTGATGACACTAATATTTTAAATGCTCTTACCGATTGTTTAATGATTCATATTACAACTAATATTTTAGTTAAAGTTGTCAGGTTCGTAAAACCATTAGCGTCAACTATATCATTAAGTGAGGCACCCTTACAACTACTACCCTGATTTATTTATTGATGTTCTTTTTTCGAATTTATGATAACAAATTTATGGAGTAGATCTATATTTAAATTTTAAGATGAACAAATACGTTATGTCCAATTTGAGACTTGTTATTAAAATTCTCCTATTTTAATACCAACTCAATATTTTCCTTAACTATTTTCAATTTTATAAATATGAACATATGATTAATTGATCTTGAGATAAATATAAATGCTTATATGTTGGACTACAGAGACACCTCAAGAATTGAGGTGCCGCTCTTACCTATATATATATAAACACATTACAATCCCCAAATAGTACTTGGGTTTTTTTTTATCAAAAGCCTAGCCCATTTAGAATGCAACCACAATGGAAATGCGATGGGCCTAGGCCCAAACGAATGAGAGAAAGCTTCTCTTTAAATCCACCTAGGGCTTCTCATATTCACGGCACCCTAGTAAAATAGAATAGATAGAAATTCGCGTATTCAATTTCAAAACTTGAGTGACAAAACCTAATCAGCTTTGTGGAATTACAGATGGAGGACATTACGTTGCCGATTTTATTCGAGCAGGCTCAAAAGATTCACCAAATCTCCACCGATTCTTCAATCGAACAGGTTTTAGAGTGACTGTGTATTAGATGTGTGTTATATTCTGCTATCTTTTCCTTTGAGTATTATTTCATGTATATGTTTCATTTTTAATAATTATTGTCAGGAAACTGTGAGAAACGGTTGCGAGCTTTTGAGGAAATGCGAGGATATGATTGGAAAGTTGGGGTTATTTTCATCTAATGAGACAAAGGATGATATCAGTACTAACAACCTCAAATATCTTCTTGTAGGTGTTGAATATTTTTTTAATCTTCATGAAAGGCAAAGTAATCTAAATGGATGAATGTTCTGGTTTTGTTTTCCGCTTTAATCTTTAAACTCACTTTCTTGCAAATGTGATAAAAAAAACGTGAGCTGATTTTCGTTTCTGTGATAATCTGATGTATTGGTCGTGTCTGAAAGTTATCATTTAAAAGTATTTAACTCATGGTCTTTGATGCAGGTTCCATATTATCTCGGTGAGCTAACAGAAAAAAATTCACAGGAGAACCGGATTAAGATTCTTAAAGCTTCACTAGCCAAGCTAAAGGTACTAGTTTTAGATTTTGGTCACACGATAAGGCAATGTGCTCAAGGAAGCTATTGATAATTTTTTGAATGTCGAATTTTCATTTGGCCATATTCTAGGAATTTATTTCATTTTGTGAAGCTATGGAGCTAGTACCAGAAGATGAACTGGAATCATCTATGCAATCAAGGAGCAATTCATCTGCTGATCAAAGAGCTAATTAAGAAGGTTGGCATTCTTCCTCGGACATGTTTCATTGAACTTCATAGTTCCATTTGTTGAATAAGTGACAGTACTCCTCTACATCTAATACTTGGGATTTATTTCAGATTGCTCGGTTCAAACGCACAAAAGCGGCCGAGTCAAAATTGCTTGAAATAAAGGAACGGAAGGAACGTCGTGGGCGCTCAACTAGAGCATCTGCACTATCTACTCCCATAGAGAGGGGGAACAAGATTTAGGGGATGCCGACGGAGAAGAGGAAAGGGAAGTAAGTTGTTTATTGAGAATTCATTTAATTAATGTGATGTTCTTTATAGAATAGGTTTCTAGCGTGAGTTACACTGTGTCTCCTGGCTCTTCTTAATGCCAAAAGCACATAATATACAATTTTATGATGCACATTTCACTGCTGCTTGTAATTAGAATACATGTGGCCAATCTCTGTAGCTGCTCTGAATCATGATAAAGAGGAAGAATTCACCATTTTATGGTCGTAATAACTTGAACATACATATCTGGTTTGAGAATTCACCTCTATTTAACACCAGCACTTTCTTGTTGGCTTTAAGGCTTATTTTTTGCTAGTCATTTATTTTTCCTCTGTGTCAGTATTATGAGGAAAATTCACCCTCGCAATTGCCTATGTCACCATCTGATACGTGCTTTTCTATTCTATTTTGAAGCATAAACATGTTAAATTGTTTGTTATAACACATTTTTCCCTGATTGTTGTCAAAATTGTTGAAATCAATGCGCTAATTCTAAAAGGCATCCCTCAATGACACTGCTCAATTAAGAACCATTGTTTTGATTTGTTCCTCCCCTTCCCTCCATACCATTGCATGGATCAAAATGATGATTGTTTGGTTACATGCCTGCAGGCATGGATAACCACCATCTCCTTGGCACTATGTAAGGTTGGTATGGATGTTTATGATCTTTGGAGACTGTCCTTTGTATTTTTAACTTCTTTCTCTTGTTTCCTTGGTACTTACTCACATGCCTATAACAGTCGTTTGATCTGTCGGAGATGCTTAAGAAAGAGGAAGAAATGCTCTTAGATGGGCAACGGGTTTTGCGTTCCCGTCGCTAATATAGCGACGGGTTTTCTTTAACCGTCGCTATATAGCGACGGTTTGGACAAAACAATCGCTTATTAAATTAAGCGACGATTTTCTTACACTGTCGCTATATAGCGACGTTTTTTTATTAAAACCGTCTTCTATTAAATTAAGCGACGGTTTATGAAAATTTGTCGCTATAATAGCGACGGTAGGATACAAGACCGTCGCACGTGGTGACGTGTAAAATAAACGTCGCACAAAGGCGACGGGTTTGTGGAACAGTCGCAATAATAGCAACGGTGTATTGTAAACCGTCGCTAATATATAGCGACGGCTTTAATATGACCGTCGCTATTATAGCGACGGGTTTAATTAAACCGTCGCTTAATTTAATATGCGACGGTTCTAATAAAAACCGTCGCTATATATAAACCGTCGCTATTTGAGCAACGATTTTACTAAAACCGTCGCTAATCCTTCCGTTTTTTTACAGTGGGTGTACATTTTTCCAGGGACTAAAATCTACTCCCGATTTCTGAGACTTAATTCCTCTATTTTGCATAAAGGATATAATTGTAGATATGATTATCAGTTGATGAAGTGTTATGCGTTGCTTTAAAAAAATTAATTATTTACTAATCACTTGAATATAAATTTTAATATGGTACAAGCTCTAATTGTTCAGACCATTGCTAATCAACGATACAAAAACATAAAGAGTGTTCTCAGTAAATCTGTTTTTTTTTTTTAAAAAAAAGGAGAAACAGAATGTGCACTTAAATTTGAGGGGTTTTTTTTAAAAAATAATTTAATTTTAAAAACATTTTTCAAAAATAATTTTAAAAAAAACATTTGCAAAACTAATGTAATCCGCGCTCACGAAGCGTGGACGCTGTTCACGTGGAGGAGCGTCCGCGCTCCGTAAGCATGGACGATGGTCCATGTCAGCAACATATTATTTTAGCGACGGAATTTATAAAAAAACCTTCGCTAATTGCCGACAGTTTTTTATACCGTCGCTAGTTTAGCGACGGTTATTAAACCGTCGCTGATTAGCGACGGTCTTAAAACTGTCGCTAAATGCGGATAAAACCGTCGCTAAAAGCGCATAATTTCATTAGAGAATTTGCGCGCTGCGAAAAGCCATTTTTGTTGTAGTGAAGACATAATAAAAAATAGACAAAAAATTCATCAATAACATAAAGAGTGTTCTCAGTAATTCTGTTTTTTTTTTTTAAAAAAGGAGAAACAGAATGTGCACCTAAATTTGAGGGGTTTTTTTTTAAAATAATTTAATTTTAAAAAACTTTTTCAAAAATAATTTTAAAAAAAACATTTGCAAAACTAATGTTATCCGCGCTCACGGAGCGCGGACGCTGCTCACGTGGAGGAGCGTCCGCGCTCCGTAAGCACGGACGATGGTCCATGTCAGCAACATATTATTTTAGCGACGGAATTTATAAAAAAACCGTCGCTAATTGCCGACGGTTTTTTATACCGTCGCTAGTTTAGCGACGGTTATTATACCGTTGCTGTAATTGAATGAGCGACGGTTATTAAACCGTCGCTGATTAGCGATGGTCTTAAAACTGTCGCTAAATGCACATAAAACCGTCGCTAAAAGCGCATAATTTCATTAGAGAATTTGCGTGCTGCGAAAAGCCATTTTTGTTGTAGTGAAGACAGATCAAAAAACAGACAAAAAATTCATCAAGAAATAGGGGTGTTCATCGGTCGATTTTTTTCTCTATATTCACTAGGCACTAGGGGTGTTCATCGATCGGTTCGGTTTGGTTTTTCTATCAAAATGGTTATTAATCCGAACCATTTTTCTTCAGTTCGGTTCGATTTTCTATCAAAACGGTTCGGTTATTTCGGTCGGTTAATTAGATTTTTATATAATTATTTAAATTAATAATATAAATATATTGTAAAATATAATATGTTAACTTTCTACATGTTTTCTTAGTAAAAGCTTTAAAGATAAGGTCTAAATTAATTAAGAAAACAACAGCAAACTAAAAGTTATTCAAAATGGTTCTTCATTCACTAAATATCATATCAAATTATATAATATAAATAAAAATATAAAAAAATTTATTAATTTAATGAAATTTCGGTTTTGATATATATAATCCGAAATCGAACCTAATAAGCTTCGGTTTTAATATTTATATCCGAATTACAAAATTCAAAATCGAACCGACCGATGAACACCCCTATTTATTGATGAATTTTTTGTCTATTTTTTATTATGTCTTCACTACAACAAAAATGGCTTTTCGCAGTGCGCAAATTCTCTAATGAAATTATGCGCTTTTAGCGACGGTTTTATGCGCTTTTAGCGACGGTTTGAAAACCGTCGCTAATTGGCGATGGTGTGCTAACCGTCGCTGATGCAATTACAGCGACGGTTTAATAACCGTTGCTAAATTAGCGACGGTGTCTAAAACCGTCGGCAATTAGTGACGGTTTTATTATGAATTCCGTCGCGCACAAACATATTGTGAGAGACATTAAATTTTTGTGACATGTTCATTGATGTTTGAAATATCAAAATTATATTTACAAAAATGAGTTGTTATCATCCTTCTTGTCTATTCATATACTTTGATTTCTTTTGTTAGTCTCTCGATGTAATCATCTATTCAGCTATCTTGTGAATTAAATTGATTATCATATTTAAATATCTTAAAAACTCGAAGTTACAAAATTCATAAATACATCAACTAAATTCTCAAGTAAAAAATATTATATCTATTGAAATCCTATCTACATTAACGAGTTTTCAAAGCTCTTTGATGACACTAATATTTTAAATGCTCTTACCGATTGTTTAATGGTTCATATTACAACTAATATTTTAGTTAAATTTGTCACGTTCGTAAAACCATTAGCGTCAACTATATCATTAAGTGAGGCACCCTTATAACTACTACCCTGATTTATTTATTGATATTCTTTTTTCGAATTTATGATAACAAATTTATGGAGTAGATCTATGATTAAATTTTAAGATGAACAAATACGTTATGTCCAATTTGAGACTTGTTATTAAATTCTCTTATTTTAATACCAACTCAATATTTTTCTTAACTATTTTCAATTATATAAATTCTTTGTTTTTCCATATTTTTTTTACTTTGTTAAGCATAATGTCAACTTGAAATAGACTACAAGTATAAAAGTAAATAAAAAATTACTATAACCAAAATATTATGGCTTTTAAAATTAAATTATTAAATAAGACCTAAACAAATATGAACATATGATTAATTGATCTTGAGATAAATATAAATGCTTAAATGTTGGACTACAGAGCTGGGTAAGACACCTCAAGAATTGAGGTGCCGCCCTTACCTATATATATATATAAACACATTACAATCCCCAAATAGTACTTGGGTTTTTTTGTTTTATCAAAAGCCTAGCCCATTTAGAATGCAACCACAATGGAAATGCGATGGGCCTAGGCCCAAACGAATGAGAGAAAGATTCTCTTTAAATCCACCTAGGGCTTTTTATATTCACTGTGGGGACCCGGACGCTAATCATCTTCTTAATCGTCATTGGGACTAATTAATCAATTATAATAAACAGGGTCTAAATAATTTTTTTTTTTAAATGCGGAAGGTAATGGTATCAAACTCCTATACATAACAGTATAAAAGTATAAATCTGATACAACATACAATCATACATACTCAGGTTCAACAACTACTATCAAGTGTTTAAACCCTAGCTCTAGTCCAAGTCCGGTATCACCACTCTAATCTCGATCTGTCTTCACCTCTCTGACCATGTACCTGTCCCACCTGTTGTCATGCACACATACAAACAAGACAACAGCCGGATAACTCCGGTGAGATATAAATATCCCTGTATAAACAATGTAAGCATGCAATCATATAAAACATATATAAAAGCATGAACAATCATGAAAACATGTATCAAATCTGACTACATGAATAAATACGAGTCTGTATTTAAAACAATGTCTTCTTATCTTATCTCAACCTAGGGATCCCAATCTAATTTAGACTTCGGCATGCTGTATCGAGTGTCTACAATAAACGTCGATCTACATTTAAGCGCATCGATACACCGTAAGTCTAGAGTCTCAGCGGTTCTGACAAAGACTCGGCTGTTCTGCCCTAGCTAGGCTGATCTGCCCTAGACTCCACATCTGACTCTGTTCTAAGTCCATGGATTAAAATATCAATCTGATAATCTGCAAATATCTATGCAATAAAATAAAGTATGTGATTTAGGGAAACTCAAGTCAAACCTAACTCGAGTTGTGCAATCCCGAATCAACATTTATTTATACCTTTCTGGCTATCGCTCTGATACAATCGAAGTCTCGATTCAAAGTCTGTCACTGATCAATCTGGTATTGAAAATATCAATATTCTGTATCAATATTCTAATCAAATCACAACATATCTGTTTAATTAAATTCTGACGGTACAACCGTACAATCTTGCGATATCTGTGATACCAAACCAGTATCTACTAATTCCAGTAATTTACAATCAACCACGATACAAATCTGATAACTATTCTAGTCAATTTTCATTCTGAAATTCATAACAATATTATATTCAGCCCGTTTCTTAATCTGACTTCGATTCTACGCTGTCTAACATGTCAAGAACAATATATATGACGTGTATCCAATTCTAACAACATCATACTTTAAAAACATGTCCAAACGTAATAAAACTTACGTCCCGTGGTAGCCTGCGTCGATAGGAACACAATACTGCAGTCAGATTCAAAATCAGACGGACGGATCGAAATATAAAGGCGTAAGGATTTTTCAGAAGCTTCTCGAAATCCTTTTCTCGATTTCTCTTTCTTCGTTTATCCTTCTTATTTTCTGAGGAATTGAAACGTAAAATACATATATATATATATCACAAACTGCATGTATGAGAAACGTGGCAATTTCCCCTTTTGCATGTCTCGCGCTCGGGCGGTGATAATTTACCGCTCGGGCGTGGCTTTCTCTGTCCGAATATTTCGAAGTGCACCCTTGGCGCTCGGGCGGTCAAAATCTACCGCTCGGGCGCCAAACCTTCTGCCCGCGACGTGAATCACCGAAACATTGGCGCTCGGGCGGTTGTTTTCTACCGCTCGGGCGCCGCGAGTACTGTCCCCAAACTATGCAATTCATATGCTTGGCTTAATTCGTTCTCGTAATGGCCCGGCTATAATCACATCAATTTAATTTCAATAATCTCCGCTTAATGTGATATAAAATCTAGGGCATTACATTTCTCCCCCCCTAAGATACGATTTCATCCTCGAAATCACGGGCAATCAGTCGTATCAATAAGGAGTATATATACAAAACCGTATACAAAATTTACATCATCGAAACAACTCTGGGAATTCTTGTCTCATATCAGATTCAGTCTCCCAGGTTGCTTCTTCAGTACCATGACGAGTCCATTGAACTTTTACCAGTGGAATAGTTTTCGTTCTGAGCTGTTTTTCTTTACGATCAATAATCTGAATCGGTTTTTCCACATAGCTCAACGTCTCATCCAGTTCGGCCTCGTCTGACTGAATAGCATGTAAAGCATTAGGAAGGTATTTCCTTAATAACGATACATGAAAGACGTCATGTATCACAGATAATGAAGGCGGTAAAGCGAGTCGATAGGCACGATCTCCTATCTTCTCGAGAATCTCATAAGGCCCAATGTATCGTGGAGACAATTTCCCTTTCTTGCCAAATCTGACAACTCCTCTGAAAGGTGAAATCTTTAAAAATACTCGGTCTCCTACCTCAAATACCAACGGTCTACGTCGAACATTGGCATATTTAGTCTGTCTGTCTTGTGCTGCCTTCATTTTCTTTCGAATTAGCTTCACTTTTTCTGTCATATCTCTGATCATATCTGGTCCAATTTCAGGCACTTCAGAGATATGATCCCAATAAAGAGGGGATCGACACTTCTTTCCGTACAACGCTTCAAATGGTGCCATCTCAATACTCGTCTGATAGCTATTGTTGTACGAAAACTCACAAAGAGGCAATGCATCTTGCCAATTAGTGCCAAAATCTAGCACTACTGCTCTCAGCATATCTTCCAATGTCTGGATAGTCCGCTCTGACTGTCCGTCGGTCTGTGGATGATATGCGGTACTCAAATGTAACTTCGTACCGAGAGCCTGCTGTAAACTCTGCCAGAAGTGCGAAGTAAATCGAGGATCACGGTCTGATACAATTGACTTCGGCACTCCATGCAATCTGACCACTTCTCTGACGTATATCTCTGCCATCTGGTCAAATCTGTATGTCATCTTGTACGGAATAAAACATGCGGATTTGGTCAATCTGTCAATAACGACCCAAATCGCATCACAACCTCGGGAGGAACGCGGTAACTGTGTCACAAAATCCATGGAAATGTGATCCCATTTCCATTCAGGAATGGACAAACTCTGTAATAATCCTCCTGGTTTCTTTCTTTCTGCTTTCACCTGCTGGCAATTCAGACATTTGGAAACAAATTCTGCAATATCTTTCTTCATTCGTTTCCACCAGAACTGTCTTTTCAAATCATTATACATCTTTCTGCCACCAGGATGAATACTAAATCGAATGTTGTGCGCTTCTGACAATATCTGTCGTCTCAAATCTGAAACATTCGGCACAACTAGACGATTATTCACATACAAAACGTTATCATGTACCTGATACTCTGATCGATGTCCTGTTCTGACTATCGATATTGATATCTGTATATTCTGATCAACTTTCTAAGCTGCCTTAATTCTTAAGATCAGCTCTGGCTCTACTTGCACCGTATAAAGTCTCAACGGTCTATAATCTGTTTCAAATGCTAATCCAGACAAACAGCAGTCTTCTATCAAATTTGAAACACCAATCGTCGACAAAGATAAAGAGCATACCTTTCGACTTAGTGCATCAGCTGCTGCATTAGACTTTCCTGGATAATATTTGATTTCACAATCAAAATCTTTAAGCAAATCAAGCCATCTTCGCTGCCTCATATTCAATTCAGATTGTGAAAACAGATATTTCAAACTCTTATGATCAGAATATATCTCAAACTTCTCCCCGTAAAGATAATGTCGCCATATCTTTAATGCAAAGACAATGGCTGCCAATTCTAGGTCATGAATTGGATAACGGGTCTCATGTGGTTTAAGCTGTCTTGAGGCATAAGTAATAACATGCCCTCGTTGCATCAGCACACATCCCAACCCTCTGTGAGAAGCGTTGCAATAAACCACAAAATCACCAGTACCGGATGGGATAGTCAACACCGGGGCACTGGTCAACCTCTTCTTCAACTCCAGAAAACTGGTCTCACATTCTTCAGACCAAACAAACGGAGCATTCTTCTGAGTTAGCTGAGTAATTGGTTTAGCTATACTTGAAAAATCCTTAATAAAACGACGGTAATATCCCGCTAAACCCATAAAACTGCGAATTTCGGGTACTGATGTCGGTCTTGGCCAAGATATCACGGCTTCAACTTTACTGGGATCCACTGATATCCCATCTCCGGATATAATATGACCCAGAAATACTACCTGTCTTAACCAAAACTCACATTTCGACAGTTTAGCATATAATTTCTCAGTCCTTAAAATTCGCAACACAGTTCTTAAATGCTCTGCATGCTCACTCATGTTCTTTGAATAAATCAAAATATCATCGATGAAAATAATCACAAAATCATCGAGATACTTCTGGAAGACACGGTTCATCAATCCCATGAATACAGCTGGAGCATTCGTCAGACCAAACGACATGACAATAAATTCATAGTGTCCATACCTGGTTCTGAATGCTGTCTTTGAGATATCAGAATCTCTGACTCTCAGCTGATGATATCCTGATCTTAAATCAATCTTGGAATATACTGAAGAACCCTGCAACTGATCGAATAAATCATCAATACGAGGCAAAGGATATTTATTCTTTATCGTTGCCTTGTTCAGTTGCCGATAGTCGATGCAGAGTCTCATCGAACCGTCTTTCTTCCTCACAAACAGTACTGGCACACCCCAAGGAGAAACACTAGGTCTGATGTACCCCTTGGCTAGTAAATCTTCCAGCTGATCTTTCAGTTCTTTCAATTCAATTGGTGCCATTCTGTACGGAGCTCTAGAAATCGGCACTGTACCTGGCATCAATTCAATGTTGAAGTCTATCTCTCTAACTGGAGGTAATCCCGGAATCTCATCTGGGAAGACGTCGGCAAACTCACGTACCACTGGCAGATCTGCCAATGCTGGACTCGACTTCAGTAGATCTACTGAATATACAAGGAATCCTTCTGCTCCTTTCTGTAACAATCGAGTCATAGATAATACGGATATTAAAGGAATTCTCGATCTAGATCCCTTACCGTAAAATTTCCACTCTTCAGCCATGTCTGGTCTGAATCTCACTATCTTGTGGAAACAATCTACTGTCGCTCTGTACTGGGTCAGCATATCAATACCGATAATACAATCAAAATCGGACAACCCAAGTACGATGCAATCTAATTCAATCTCATGCCCATCATACTGTAGTACACAATGTTTTACAGAATTTACTGATATCAAACCTGTCCCCAAAGGCGAAGAGACAGACACTACTGATAAGTGCAATTTATTGTACTTTTATTACTTGTTTTTAACTTGGAGTTTTGTGATTTTTGAGCAGGTTTTATTTGATATGTTGTTGTTTTTGTTATTGTAGTTTGGAAGCTTAGAAATGAGAGTTTGAAGTGATATAGTGATGAATTAGAGGTACAAAGGAAAACTAGACACGAGAGTTACCGCACCCGCGCCACAGCAAGCAGCGCCCCCGCGCTACCTGCCGAACACACACCGCCCCCGCGCTGCGTACACGAGCGCCCCCGCGCCAGTTGCCGATGCATTACCGCACCCGCGGTCATGCAAGCGCCGCACCCGCGCTGTGACTTCCGCAGCAAATGATTTCTTGGCGAACAAACACCGCACCCGCGGTCTTACTATCACCGCACCTGCGGTCATGCACAAACATTCCTCCGGAAATTGTGAAACTTTGAAGACTTTGAGGAAATGGAGGGGAGAATGGTGTGCTACGTGATAGATCTTGTCTAGACTATAAAAGGTGTCTCTTTTTCATCATCTAGGTATGGAGAAAAACTAGAAAAAGGGTGGAGGCTATAAAGAACAAGATTAAAGATCAAGATCATCATCTTCAACAATTTCTTGTGCATCTTGGGACAAAATCTTCATACACTCCAAAACTCTTGTTCTAAGTTCTTTCTTTCTTTTATTTTGATATGTTTTGTTTAATATTTATGTGTTGTTGTTTTATTTTCCTTATTATGAACTAAATCTTAATTCTAGAGGGATGATGGAACAAAACTAGAAACCATGTGTGATGATTTATGATTTATGCTATACGAGATTTCCTTATTGTTCATTTGTATGTTTCTAATTTTAATGCTTTCAATTTACTGGCCATATCTTGAATGATGATTATGTTTATAAATTATCACTTGGAAAAGGGAATTTATAAACAAGAAAGGGAAAAATACATCAATAGTATTTTTATAGTTCGGGAGGACATATAGTGCTATTGAAGCCATTAAAAGATTTGAGTGATTATTGTGTTATTTAATTTTAGATTGTTGATGGGGACGTTACAATCTTTTGTTAGATAATTAGTATCTACTTAGCACTCGGGAGAGGGAGTAGATGATTTTTAGAATTCTTAGCTAATGAATAAGAAGGGCAAATATAATATAGCTACACAAAATACACATGGTGGATAGTTGCGTGAAATCGGACCTCTAGATCTTTTATTCTATTGTTGTTCACTATTATTTGGTACTATAATTCAATTTAGTTTTAAATCTAGTTATTGGTATAAACAACTTCGTCAATTGATTTTTCTAAATAAAATCAAGACTATTTTAATTACAAGCATTAATATAAATTTAAAAATACATTCCTCGTGGGATCGACACTTGTACTCAAAATTACATTTTACTATAACTTGACGTTGTGCACTTGCAAGCAATTAAGAAAACACGCAACAACTACAGTAGCTAAAGACTCTACAGGCAATGCATGACTTAATGCAAATCGCTCAGAAATAAACGTATGTGAAGCACCGGTATCAATTAATAAATAAGCAGAGTAACCACATAAAGAACAGTTACCTGCCACAACGTCATCTGGGGCTTCCTGGGCCTGCTCCTCTGTCAAAGCAAATACTCTGGCATGCTGTCTAGGAGGCTGGCTGCCCGCCTGGCTTCCTCCTAGCCTCTGCTGTGACTGAGCTGGCGCTGGCTGGAATGTATGAACAGCAGCTGATCGTCTCTCAGTCTGTGCTGTTGATCCCGATGACTCGGCTCCCTGAGATCTTTGAGAACCTCTCTTTGGACACACTTTAGCAAAGTGTCCCGGCTGTTTACAGATGTTGCAACTACCAGTCACTCCCTGGCATTGTTCAGTCGCATGTCTTCCTCCGCAAGTCTTGCAGTAAACTCCAGGGTAACTATGGCTCTGTTTGGAACCACCGGAGCTGGAAGAAGTACTGCCAGATTTCTTGAATTGCTTTCCATTGGCTTTCAAAAATTCTTTCTTTCCTCCGCTGCTGCTACCACCCTCAAATCTGGGATGTGGTTGCGGTGGTCTCGGTGCTGGAGGCACAAATGAAGCTCCTTTCTGCCTTATCAGGCCGGCTTCTGCTCCCTTAGCTCTGTTCAGGGCATCAGTAAAATTATTCGGTCGCCCTGTGTTTACCAATGTAAAAATGTCGGGGTTCAAGCCATTGATGAACTGATCGGCAGTAGCTTCTTCGCTGTCAGCCACATGTGGAGCAAATTTCAACAAGGTGGAGAATCTGGACACATACTTCTCTATGTTCATCTGTCCTTGCTTTAAATTGGCAAACTCCGCCCCCTTGTCCTTTCGGTACGACACTGGAAAGAATCGTTGATAGAATTCAGTTCTAAATATATTCCAGGTAATAATCGTACCTCTATCCTCCATGGCTCTCTTCCTCGTAATCCACCAGTCTTTGGCCACATCGTGTAACTGGTGCCCAATTAACTTCACTCTCTTCTCATCTGTATACTCCAATGAGTCAAACAACAGTTCTATATCATCAAGCCAACTCTCGCACTCTATAGCGCTCTCGGTTCCTTTCAAAGTCGGCGGATGAAATGACTGAAACCTCTTCAGCAAGGTTTCCATTGGAGTAGGGGTGACATCCATCGGAGGATTTGATGTACTACCCTGTTCTGGGATTCATCTTGGAGGCATATCTGATAATCAAATAGATTAGCAACAAATACCCCAATTCTGTTTCAATCCTCCTCTGATCATCTTACTGCTGATCTAGAATCGGTGCTGATCCAATCTCAATAAAACATATCACTATATCAAATCAGATAAACAAGTAACATGTAATAAAGCAGTAAGACATGCTAGCAATCAAAAGCAGGAAAGAAAACCTCAATCTACCCCGCTCACTAGCCTCTTCTATCTCAATCTAAAGGATCTATCGCTCTGATACCACCTGTTGTGGGGACCCGGACGCTAATCATCTTCTTAATCGTCATTGGGACTAATTAATCAATTATAATAAACAGGGTCTAAATTTTTTTTTTTAAAATGCAGAAGGTAATGGCATCAAACTCCTATACATAACAGTATAAAAGTATAAATCTGATACAACATACAATCATACATACTCAGGTTCAACAACTACTATCAAGTGTTTAAACCCTAGCTCTAGTCCAAGTCCGGTATCACCACTCTAATCTCGATCTGTCTTCACCTCTCTGACCCTGTACCTGTCCCACCTGTTTTCATGCACACATACAAACAAGACAACAGCCGGATAACTCCGGTGAGATATAAATATCCCAGTATAAACAATGTAAGCATGCAATCATATAAAACATATATAAAAGCATGAACAATCATGAAAACATGTATCAAATCTGACTACATGAATAAATACGAGTCTGTATTTAAAACAATGTCTTCTTATCTTATCTCAACCTAGGGATCCCAATCTAATTTAGACTTCGGCATGCTGTATCGAGTGTCTACAATAAACGTCGATCTACATTTAAGCACATCGATACACCGTAAGTCTAGAGTCTCAGCGGTTCTGACAAAGACTTGGCTGTTCTGCCCTAGCTAGGCTGATCTGCCCTAGACTCCACATCTGACTCTGTTCTAAGTCCATGGATTAACATATCAATCTGATAATCTGCAAATATCTATGCAATAAAATAAAGTATGTGATTTAAGGAAACTCAAGTCAAACCTAACTCGAGTTGTGAAATCCCGAATCAACATTTATTTATACCTTTCTGGTTGTCGCTCTGATACAATCGAAGTCTCGATTCAAAGTCTGTCACTGATCAATCTGGTAATGACAATATCAATATTCTGTATCAATATTCTAATAAAATCACAACATCTCTGTTTAATTAAATTCTGATGGTACAATCGTACAATCTTGCGATATCTGTGATACCAAACCAGTATCTACTAATTCCAGTAATTTACAATCAACCACGATACAAATCTGATATCAATTCTAGTCAATTTTCATTCTGAAATTCATAACAATACCATATTCAGCCCGTTTCTTAATCTGACTTCGATTCTACGCTGTCTAACATGTCAAGAACAATATATATGACGTGTATCCAATTCTAACAACATCATACTTTAAAAACATGTCCAAACGTAATAAAACTTACGTCCCGTAGTAGCCTGTGTCGATAGGAAAACAATACTGCTGTCAGATTCAAAATCAGACGGACGGATCGAAATATAAAGGCGTAAGGATTTTTCAGAAGCTTCTCGAAATCCTTTTCTCGATTTCTCTTTCTTCGTTTATCCTTCTTATTTTCTGAGGAATTGCAACGTAATATACATATATATATCACAAACTGCATGTATGAGAAACGTGGCAATTTCCCCTTTTGCATGTCTCGCGCTCGGGCGGTGATAATTTACCACTCGGGCGTGGCCTTCTCTGTCCGAATATTTTGAAGTGCACCCTTGGCGCTCGGGCGGTCAAAATCTACCGCCCGGGCGCCAAACCTTCTGCCCGCGACGTGAATCATCGAAACATTGGCCGCTCGGGCGGTTGTTTTCTACCGCTCGGGCGCCGCGAGTTCTGTCCCCAAACTATGCAATTCATATGCTTGGCTTAATCCGATCTCGTAATGGCCCGGCTATAATCACATCAATTTAATTTCAATAATCTCCGCTTAATGTGATATAAAATCTAGGGCATTACATTCACGGAACCCTAGTAAAATAGAATAGATAGAAATTTGCGTATTCAATTTCAGAACTTGAGTGACAAAACCTAATCAGCTTTGTGGAATTACAGATGGAGGACATTACGTTGCCGATTCTATTCGAGCAGGCTCACAAGATTCACCAAATCGCCTCCGATTCTTCAATCGAACAGGTTTTAGAGTGACTGTGTATTAGATGTGTGCTATATTATGCTATCTTTTCCTTTGAGTATTATTTCATGTATATGTTTCATTTTTAATAATTATTGTCAGGAAACTGTGAGAAACGGTTGCGAGCTTTTGAGGAAATGCGAGGATATGATTGGAAAGTTGGGGTTATTTTCATCTAATGAGACGAAGGATGATATCAGTACTAACAACCTCAAATATCTTCTTGTAGGTGTTGAATATTTTTTTAATCTTCATGAAAGGCAAATAATCTAAATGGATGAATGTTCTGGTTTTGTTTTCCGCTTTAATCTTTAAACTCACTTTCTTGCAAATATGATAAAAAAACGTGAGCTGATTTTCGTTTCTGTGATAATCTGATGTATTGGTCGTGTCTGAAAGTTATCATTTAAAAGTATTTAACTTATGGTCTTTGATGCAGGTTCCATATTATCTCGGTGAGCTAACAGAAAAAAATTCACAGGAGAACCGAATTCAGATTCTTAAAGCTTCACTAGCCAAGCTAAAGGTACTAGTTTTAGATTTTGGTCACACGATAAGGCAATGTGCTCAAAGAAGCTATTGATAATTTTTTGAATGTCGAATTTTCATTTGGCCATATTCTAGGAATTTATTTCATTTTGTGAAGCTATGGAGATAGTACCAGAAGATGAACTGGTATCATCTATGCAATCAAGGAGCAATTCATCTGCTGATCAAAGAGCTAATTAAGAAGGTTGGCATTATTCCTCGGACATGTTTCATTGAACTTCATAGTTCCATTTGTTGAATAAGTGACAGTACTCCTCGGCATCTAATACTTGGGATTTATTTCAGATTGCTCGGTTCAAACGCACAAAAGCGGCCGAGTCAAAATTGCTTGAAATAAAGGAACGGATGGAACGTCGTGGGCGCTCAACTAGAGCATCTGCACTATCTACTCCCATAGATAGGGGGAACAAGATTTAGAGGATGATGACGGAGAAGAGGAAAGGGAAGTAAGTTGTTTATTGAGAATTCATTTAATTAATGTGATGTTCTTTATAGAATAGGTTTCTAGCGTGAGTTACACTGTGTCTCCTGGCTCTTCTTAATGCCAAAAGCACATAATATACAATTTTATGATGCACATTTCACTGCTGCTTGTAATTAGAATACATGTGGCCAATCTATGTAGCTGCTCTGAATCATGATAAAGAGGAAGAATTCACCATTTTATGGTCGTAATAACTTGAACAAACATATCTGGACTGAGAATTCACCTCTATTTAACACCAGCACATTCTTGTTGGCTTTAAGGCTTATTTTTTACTGGTCATTTATTTTTCCTTTGTGTCAGTATTATGAGGAAAATTCACCCTCGCAATTGCCAATGTCACCATCTGATACGTGCTTTTCTATTCTATTTTGAAGCATAAACATGTTAAATTGTTTGTTATAACACATTTTTCCCTGATTGTTGTCAAAATTGTTGAAATCAATGCGCTAATTCTAAAAGGCATCCCTCAATGACACTGCTCAATTAAGAACCATTGTTTTGATTTGTTCCTCCCCTTCCCTCCATACCATTGCATGGATCATAATGATGATTGTTTGGTTACATGCCTGCAGGCATGGATAACCACCATCTCCTTGGCACTATGTAAGGTTGGTCTGGATGTTTCTGATCTTTGGAGACTGTCCTTTGTATTTTTAACTTCTTTCTCTTGTTTCCTTGGTACTTACTCACATGCCTATAACAGTCGTTTGATCTGTCGGAGATGCTTAAGAAAGAGGAAGAAATGCTCTTAGATCGGCAACGGGTTTTGCGTTCCCGTCGCTAATATAGCGACGGGTTTTCTTTAACTGTCGCTATATAGCGACGTTTTTTTATTAAAACCGTCGTCTATTAAATTAAGCGACGGTTTATGAAAATCTGTCGCTATAATAGCGACGGTAGGATACAAGACCGTCGCACGTGGTAACGTGTAAAACTATAAAGGCCCGTATTTCGTATTCATAATTTTGCGGAATTATTAAAATTTTTCTAAATAAATAAATAACTTGCCTCATTTATAAAATAAACATTTAAATAATTTAAACTTTAAAAATAACAGCGGAAGTCAACGTAATATTTCAAACAACAATTTAAAAATAATCCAACATATTAAAATTGAGTTTGAAAGATAACAGGTGCATAAACTAAAACATGAGGTCCTCGGGTTTACTACTGCAGTCCCAAGACGCTCACTGGTCTCCGCCCGCGGTCTCGACCTCATCAATACCTACTACAATCAAGTCTAGTGAGTCTAAAGACTCAAAATCTATATATCGTGAATAACAAGTAAATATATCATAAAATCGCATGCAACGTAAAAATAAAGTATCGTATAACGTACGGTGAAGATCGTATCATGAATAATTATAACTACGTGCATATCTAAAAATCATACGTAAAAGCTTTGCTCAATAGAGCTCTGTCATAACATATCAAAATTTTCTGGTAGAGATAATATTTCTAAGAAAGTGACCCATAACATAGCGTAAGCGCCTGATCAGACTAAACCACAGTATACTGGGCGGTAGAGATCAATCACAGCCCTTGGACTGGATGTCCGTACCCATACATAATCATAAACCGGTCGTAAGTCACCGGGCGGAGAGGTCCTCGGTTGCGCCTACCGACTTCCAAACCCATAAGCATAAGGTGGCCACAAGACATATAGCATATATCTCAAAAATAAACATTTTATATTTTTATGCACGTAATATAATTATAATCTTATTTTTACCGGATGAGTTGGATCGTTCCCAGGCTTGCTGCGACTTACTTCTAATATGTGACACATGCAATAAATTTTAACTTGACAAAACTTACCAATAGAACCAAAAATGAGACTATTAGGACCAAAAACTTGATTTCTAATCATGGTATCGTACCAACCCGAACCAACATTAAACCGACATTTAACCATGATTAAAATACCCCAAACATACTGAAAAATATGCATAATAACTGTAAAACACGAAAATGGGTGAAAGGAATCCAAAAACATAAAACACTCTTTCGAGAGTCATTTTGGCACCTTTCACCGTAAATTCTCGTACGACCTCTAAACTCAACCAAATCACAAACGGCCAAAACCACGACTTTCCTAACTCATTAAGGTATTGTCCAGTCCAAGGCCATGGGCTAAAAGCCAACCCTGAACTCAAACCAACCTCAAAACCGAAGATGAAAGTTGCAGTAAAAAAAAAAACCAGCAGTGGCAACTTGTGCGTTTGTGGTGTAAACTCTGAAATTTATTGACCAATGGATTGAACCACCTCCAAAGGACTCTTACCAACATCCTAAGGCATGGGTTGGACCATGGCTAAGGGCTAGAATCCAACCACAAACCAAGCAAATACTTATGTCATTCCAAAGTTCCTACCGAGAACCCAAATTCTGTGCATTGTGATGTGTTTGTAATGTTTGCTGTCTTGGCTCGTTCCAGTGGCTGTATGGTCAACCATGGCTCGATCTAGACATGATGGAGTGTTGTATGAACCATGGCTATGGGCTACAAGCCAGCCACAGCCCATCCCAACACCTCAAAACCGAAGTTACTCACACAAACCAGAAACAGAATTTTTTTTTCGAGTGATGATTGTGTTGTTGTTTTAAAAATCTGATGGAATCATGAACCAAGCTTTGAAAGGACACATTGGTCACGTCCTAGACATGATATGGAAGGTTTCTAACCGTGGCTACAGTCCCTAGGACAGCCATGATTTGAACTCTCACCCTAAACAACCAAATGATAAAACCTTGACTCCAATTCCGCACTTAAGGGAAAAGTTGCTGTCATTTATTTGTTTATGCGTGTATGGGCTTGAACCATTGAACCAAAAACACCCTAACACATTCTAATTCATTCCTAGTAGCAGCCATGTGAGCCTGGAACCGAAGCAACACCCTGTAATCAACAAAACATCTCAAACCGTGAAGTTGGAAACAAAAGAATTTATAAAATCTGTACAGCTTTTGCTTGGGAAACTTGCTGTAAATTTCGTGATTTAGCTTGAACCATGGTTATATAATGGTTTAAAAATATCTATAGGACTTGATTGAAGAGAAAAGAAACAACATATACATGCCTGGAATTTGTTTTGAGGAAAAACAAATCAAAACGACAATACGACGCGACGGAACCGAGTTGGATATCTTCCTTTTTTTTCTACTTTTCTGCTGATATTTCCTTCGATTTCAGCTGCTGTTTTTCTGATGTTTTTGAAGCTTAAGGTTGTAGGAAGTGTAAGGGATGAAAGTGAATGATATATGAGGTGTTAAAGGTGCTATAATATGCATTTAGTTTGAGAGTTACAAGTCAAGAATTGAATGGGTTTGAATTGTTTTTCTCACTTCCTTTGCTGTAACTTTTCGTATTATTTTATTTCCCAATTTCAGTAGTATTTCTTCTGATATTTTCGTGAATATGGAATGAAGAAATGCTATGTAATGGAGGTGATGGTTACAAGGGTGTTAATGATACCATAATATGCATTAAGGTGGGAGGTTACAAGTGCAAGCTTTGAATATTATTTGAATGCTTTCTTCCTAGTTGCCGTTGCATGCCCATCAAATTCTTGCAACACAATCAAGCTCATTTCATAGTCTAATAGGTTGAGGGAAATTATATGACTTATAGTATTTGAATTTACCAATAACTTATTGAATTAAAGGTGAGTAATGGTATTTATTTTAAAGGCTATTGAGATTACTAGAATGAATTTACTACTCTTTTGAATTATCTTAACCAATTTTATTACTCATTTGGATAGTATATCGTTATTTAAACCTTATAATTTAAATTCTTAAGATTCTAAATACTCATTATACATATTAGTGAATTAACACCTTAATCTAGATTAAACTCTTGCATGACTTTGCATGGATTCAACTTTAAGTATTTACATACTATGTTTAATTTCTTGAATATATTATACCTAGATTAGTTCATCTTCAATTGCTTACACATTTTAATTTAAACTTTAATTAAATATTAACCTAAAGAATTATTTACTAACTTAACTCCACTTCATTTTATAAATCCTTAAACATCCTATTTCTTTAAATTAACTTATACCTTGACTTAAATTAAATTTAGGAATATTTTTCTTATTATTAATCTTATTTCTAATCTCAAAACTCCGGTCCGACCTCGCGTATTTATTCTAAATAGATAAAACTAAACATCTACTTTTAAAATAATTAAACACTTCATCTATATGTAAAATATCCATTTTTAATTTAAATAATAGAAATTATGCATGGCTTATACGTAATCTGATTTTCGGGTTCTACAATTCTACCCCCCTTAAAAAAATTTCGTCCCCGAAATTAAAACTTACCGAATAACTCGGGATAACGACTTTTCATCTCTGGCTCAGACTCCCACGTAGCTTTCTCCTCCGAATGATTGAGCCACTTGACTTTCACTAGCTTGACCATTTTGTTCCGAAGCTTTTTCTCCTGCCTGTCTAAAATTTGCACTGGTCTTTCCTCATAAGACAAGTTCGGAGTGAGCTGCAACGGCTCAAAATTCAAGACATGTGATGGATTCGCCATATACTTCCTCATCATGGAGACGTGAAACACGTTGTGTACTCCGGCCAAATTCGGCGGAAGAGCAACACGATAAGCTAATGTCCCAACTCTGTCGAGGATCTCAAATGGTCCAATGAATCTCGGGCTGAGCTTTCCTTTCTTCCCGAACCGCATGACCCCTTTCATCGGTGCAATCTTCACGAAAACATGGTCGCCAACAGCAAACTCCAGATCTCTCCTCCTTTGATCCGCATAACCTTTCTGTCTACTCTGAGCGGTCTTCATCCTGTCACGGATCTTGACTACTACATCAGCAGCCTGGTGCACAATTTCCGGACCCAACTCTGATCGCTCCCCTACTTCATCCCAATGAATAGGGGATCTACACTTGCGACCGTACAGTGCTTCGTATGGAGCCATACCGGTAGACGACTGAAAACTGTTGTTATAGGTAAACTCCACTAACGGTAGCTTTGATTCCCAACTCCCGGAGAAATCAAGAACACTTGCACGAAGAAGATCCTCCAAAATCTGGATAACTCTCTCGGACTGACCATCTGTCTGTGGGTGGAAAGCTGTGCTAAACAACAACTTCGTACCCATAGCTGAATGTAGACTCTTCCAAAATGAGGAAGTGAATCTAGGATCTCGGTCAGACACTATAGAAACGGGAATACCATGAAGTCTGACGATCTCCCGGATATATAACTCTGCATACTGGATCATGGAGAAAGTCGTCTTAATAGGCAAGAAATGAGCTGACTTCGTAAGACGATCAACAATCACCCATATAGCATTCGACCCTCTAACTGACTTCAGCAAACCGAAAACGAAGTCCATGGTGACAGTCTCCCACTTCCACTCGGGAATAGAAAGAGGCTTGAGCAAACCTGCTGGTCTCTGATGTTCCGCTTTCACTAGCTGACATGTCAGACACTCGGATACAAAACGTCTGATATCCCTCTTCATTCCTGGCCACCAATATAACAACTGTAGGTCTTTGTACATCTTTCTACTCCCTGGATGTATAGAGTACTGCGACATATGGGCCTCAGATAAGATATCCTCTCGAATAGAACCGCTGTTCGGAACCCACATTCTGTCTCGATATCTGACAATACCGTCTCTAACTGTGTACAAGATACTTCCCTTGGCTTCATCTCTCTATCTCCACTTAGCCAATTGCTCATCTGCTAACTGCCCACTGCGTATACGGTCTAAGAGAGAAGACTGGATCGTCAAAGTAGATAGATGAGGAACTCTACCTTGAGGATATGTCTCTAAATCAAACCTCTGCATCTCAAACTGAAGGGGACTCGAAACCACCAAATGAGCCATTCCTGCTACCTTTCTGCTCAACGCATCCGCAACTACATTAGCTTTGCCAGGATGATAGCTAATGTCACAGTCATAGTCCTTCACTAACTCCAACCAACGCCTTTGCCGCATATTCAACTCTTTCTGTGTAAAGAAGTATTTGAGACTTTTGTGGTCGGTGAAAATCTGACACTTCTCTCCATACAAATAATGCCTCCAAATCTTCAATGCAAATACTACGGCTGCCAACTCTAGATCATGGGTAGGATAATTCTTCTCATGAGTCTTCAACTGACGAGAAGCATATGCTATCACCTTCCCATGCTGCATCAATACTGCGCCTAACCCGAGTTTCGAAGCATCGGTGTATAGAACAAAATCCCCGGGTCCTGAAGGCATGGCCAATACCGGTGCTAAAATAAGAGCTTGCTTCAATGTATCGAAGCTCTTCTGACATTCCTCGCTCCACAGATACTTAACATTCTTCTTCGTCAATGATGTGAGTGGAACTGAGATGGAGGAGAATCCTCGAATAAACTTCCGATAGTATCCTGCTAGTCCAAGGAAACTACGGATCTCGGATGCATTTTGCGACACAACCCAATCTCTGACTGCTGCAACTTTCGCCGGGTCTACCTCGATCCAACTGCTAGAAATGACGTGGCCTAAGAACGCCACTTTCTCTAACCAGAACTCGCATTTGCTGAACTTCGCGAATAGTTTGTGCTTTTGTAAGGTTTGCAGTACTGTGGTCAGATGTCTGCTGTGATCCTCTTGATTCTTTGAGTAGATGAGAATGTCATCTATGAATACTATCACGAACTGATCAAGATACGGCTGGAATACGCGATTCATGAGATCCATGAAGATCGCTGGCGCATTCGTCAAACCGAACGACATCACAAGAAACTCGAAGTGGCCATAACGAGTCCTGGAAGCAGTCTTGAGAACGTCGGCGTCTTTCACTCTCAGCTGATGATAACCAAAACGCATATCAATCTTGGAGAATACCGAAGCTCCCTCCAATTGATCAAATAAATCCTCTATCCTCGGGAGTGGGTATTTGTTCTTCACTGTAACATTGTTCAACTCCCGGTAATCAATGCAGAGCCTCATAGACCCATCTTTTTTTTTCACAAACAATACCGGTGCACCCCATAGCGAAAAGCTCGGGCGAATGAACTCCTTGTCAAGAAGTTTCTGAATCTGTTTCTTAAGTTCTGCCATCTCCGTCGGTGCTAGTCTATACGGCGCCTTTGAGATCGGTGCCGTACTGGGAATAAGCTCAATAGAAAATTCCACCTCTCGCATAGGTGGTAATCCAGAGACGTCATCAGGAAAAACGTCTAGAAAATCCCGGACAACTGGAACATCGGATGCTGACTGTTTGGGCGTCTCGGGAACGGATACAAGAGTAGCTCAAAATGCTCGGCACCCTCTATGAATGAGATTCCTAGGCTGGACACAAGATATCATACCTGGTAAATTAAAATACTTGTCTGGCTCGAATAAGAATTGTTCCATCCCAGGCGGTCGGACTAGAACAGATCTCTGCTGGATTTCAATTAAAACTTGGTTCCTCAGTAGCCAGTCCATCCCTAGAATGATATCAAATTCTTGCATCGGCAGAACAATCAGATCCGCATACACAAGATTACCATGAAGTTCAAGGTCTATATCTCGGATCACATTAGTAGCTGTCATCTCCTCTCCAGAAGGCAATGCTACTGAATATGCTATGTCTAGCCCAATTGATTTGATCTTGAGAGAATTTGCAAAAGTTTCTGAAATGAACGAATGAGTAGCCCCTGAATCTATCAAGGCTTTTGTAGCTGAACCGGCTATAAAGATTCTCCCTGAAATATGGGAATATTATGCTAAATCCAATAGTTTTACAAGAACTATGCTTATAGACATGCAAAGGTCAAAGTTCTTCTAACTTAAATTCTCGTAAATATCACTGATTAGAGCATGCAATCCTATCATAGATTCTAAGTTCAAAAATATTAACCCAAAACATTAAACTTCAATTACAACTTAAGGATTTATGATACCTGTCATGAGCATCGTCTCCGGGTTAGTCTCCGCAGCATGGAGAGCAAAAACTCTGCCTTGGGTAGGCAGATTCTTCTGTGGGCAATTCTTCAATATGTGGTCAGTACTACCACATTTGTAACACTTTCCCGAACCATACATACAAGGCCCAGCATGACGACGTGAGCACCTGGCACAGACTGGATACTCCACTGTCCTCGGGATTGCTCGTCCCTGCTGTTGCTGTTGCGGCCCTCTTTTCCTGGGTGGACCGTTGAAAGGTCTCTTATTCTGATGCTGCGGCTGAGGGGGACGGTGTGGTGCCTGAAATGGTCGCTTACCCTGGCGATCGCGCTCAATATCATTCTGGTCTTGCTCTGCCGCTAGAGCTCTGGAAACGGCCACATCATAAGTAGTAGGGCCAGCCACCCTAACATCACGGCGTAAGATCGGCCGCAGACCATTCAGAAAATGCCTCAATTTGTCTTCAACATCATTAGCAATCAGGGGTACAAAATGGCATCCCCTCTCGAACTTACGGATGAACTCTATAACTGTCAAATCTCCCTGCCTCAGGGTCATGAACTCCGTGGTCAATCTGGAACGCACTCTTCAGTAAAATATTTTGAGTAGAATACCTCGGTGAAGTGCTCCCAGCTCAAAGTAGTCAAATCCAAAGCCACTGATGCTCCTTCCCACCATAGGCGAGCATCTCCTCCGAACAGGTAGGTCGCACATCGAACCCTATCTCCATCTCCCAGCCCCATAAACTCAAAAATAACCTCAAGGGACTTAATCCAACCCTCGGCTGCCATAGGATCGGATGTCCCTAAGAATTCCTTTGGTCGTATCTTCACGAACCGCTCATAGATAGCCTCCGGTCCCGGTTGTCTGGCTCCCACTGCATTGTTCCCCGCAAACTGTGCGAAGAACTGAGTCATCACAGCTAGCATCTGGGCATTCATGTCTGGTGGAGGGGGTGGTGGTAAATCTCTCTCCTCGTTCTTCCCTTGTCTCTGACCCTCACCGTCCTCATGACGACGCTCATCATCACCTCTCGGGCGTCCAACACGGCGTCTAGGAGGCATGCTGTTCCATAATTATAACCCATTTGTAACCAACATGCATAATTCCATTATTTCTATAAATTCAAATAATGCATAATCATAATCTTGACATAAAATCTTTCATGCAATCATGATGAAAAAAATATTTCGAGCTTTAAAATTAATGCGTAATCGTAAAACTTACCGACCGAAGACGTGACTTCATGAGCTTCTCGAGAGCAGTAGTAGTACAACCCTTTACAAGATCATAGGCTCTGATACCAACTGTAAAGGCCCGTATTTCGTATTCATAATTTTGCGGAATTATTAAATTTTTCTAAATAAATAAATAACTTGCCTCATTTATAAAATAAACATTTAAATAATTTAAACTTTAAAAATAACAGCGGAAGTCAACGTAATATTTCAAACAACAATTTAAAAATAATCCAACATATTAAAATTGAGTTTGAAAGATAACAGGAGCATAAACTAAAACATGAGGTCCTCGGGTTTACTACTGCAGTCCCAAGACGCTCACTGGTCTCCGCCCGCGGTCTCGACCTCATCAATACCTACTACAATCAAGTCTAGTGAGTTTAAAGACTCAACATCTATATATCGTGAATAACAAGTAAATATATCATAAAATCGCATGCAACATAAAAATAAAGTATCGTATAACGTACGGTGAAGATCGTATCATGAATAATTATAACTACGTGCATATCTAAAAATCATACGTAAAATCTTTGCTCAATAGAGCTCTGTCATAACATATCAAAATTTTCTGGTAGAGATAATATTTCTAAGCAAGTGACCCATAACATAGCGTAAGCGCCTGATCAAACTAAACCACAGTATACTGGGCGGTAGAGATCAATCACAGCCCTTGGACTGGATGTCCGTACCCATACATAATCATAAACCAGTCGTAAGTCACCGGGCGGAGAGGTCCTCGGTTGCGCCTACCGACTTCCAAACCCATAAGCATAAGGTGGTCACAAGACATATAGCATATATCTCAAAATTAAACATTTTATATTTTTATGCACGTAATATAATTATAATCTTATTTTTACCGGATGAGTTGGATCGTTCCCAGGCTTGCTGCGACTTACTTCTAATATGTGACACATGCAATAAATCTTAACTTGACAAAACTTACCAATAGAACCAAAAATGAGACTATTAGGACCAAAAACTTGATTTATAATCATGGTATCGTACCAACCCGAACCAACATTAAACCGACGTTTAACCATGATTAAAATACCCCAAACATACTGAAAAATATGCACAATAACTGTAAAACACGAAAATGGGTGAAAGGAATCCAAAAACATAAAACACTCTTTCGAGAGTCATTTTGGCACCTTTCACCGTAAATTCTCGTACGACCTCTAAACTTAACCAAATCACAAACGGCCAAAAACACGACTTTACTAACTCATTAAGGTATTTTCCAGTCCAAAGGCCATGGGCTAAAAGCCAACCAAGAACTCAAACCAACCTCAAAACCGAAGATTAAAGTTGCTGTCAAAAAAAAAACAGCAGTGGCAACTTGTGCGTTTGTGGTGTAAACTCTGAAATTTATTGACCAATGGATTGAACCACCTCCCAAGGACTCTTACCAACATCCTAAGGCATGGCTTGGACCATGGCTAAGGGCTAGAAGCCAACCACAAACCAAGCAAATACTTATGTCATTCCAAAGCTCCTACCGAGAACCCAAATTCTGTGCATTGTGATGTGTTTGTAATGTTTGCTGTCTTGGCTCGTTCCAGTGGCTGTATGGTCAACCATGGCTCAATCTAGACATGATGTAGTGTTGTATGAACCATGGCTATGGGCTACAAGCCAGCCACAGCCCATCCCAACACCTCAAAACCGAAGTTACTCACACAAACCAGAAACAGAATTTTTTTTTCGATTGATGCTTGTGTTGTTGTTTTAAAAATCTGATGGAACCATGAACCAAGCTTTGAAAGGACACCTTGGTCACGTCCTAGACATGATATGGAAGGGTTCTAACCGTGGCTACAGTCCCTAGGACAGCCATGATTTGAACTCTCACCCTAAACAACCAAATGATAAAACCTTGACTCCAATTCCGCACTTAAGGGAAAAGTTGCTGTCATTTATTTGTTAATGCGTGTATGGGCTTGAACCATTGAATCAAAAACACCCTAACACATTCTAATTCATGCCTAGTAGCAGCCATGTGAGCCTGGAACCGAAGCAACACCCTGTAATCAAAAAAACATCTCAAACCGTGAAGTTGGAAACAAAAGAGTTTATAAAATCTGTACAGCTTTTTCTTGGGGAACTTGCTGTAAATTTCGTGATTTAGCTTGAACCATGGTTATATAATGGTTTAAAAATATCTATAGGACTTGATTGAAGAGAAAAGAAGCAACATATACATGCCTGGAATTTGTTTTGAAGAAAAACAAATCAAAACGACAATACGACGCGACGGAACCGAGTTGGATATCTTCCTTTCTTTTCTACTTTTCTGCTGATATTTCCTTCGATTTCAGCTGCTGTTTTTCTGATGTCTTCAAAGCTTAAGGTTGTAGGAAGTGTAAGGGATGAAAGTGAATGATATAGGAGGTGTTAAAGGTGCTATAATATGCATTTAGTTTGAGAGTTACAAGTCAAGAATTGAATGGGTTTGAATTGTTTTTCTCACTTCCTTTGCTGTAACTTTTCGTATTATTTTATTTCCCAATTTCAGTAGTCTTTTTTCTGATATTTTCGTGAATATGGAATGAAGAAATGCTATGTAATGGAGGTGATGGTTACAAGGGTGTTAATGATACCATAATATGCATTAAAGTGGGAGGTTACAAGTGCAAGCTTTGAATATTATTTGAATGCTTTCTTCCTAGTTGCCGTTGCATGCCCATAAAATTCTTGCAACACAATCAAGCTCATTTCATAGTCTAATAGGTTGAGGGAAATTATATGACTTATAGTATTTGAATTTACCAATAACTTATTGAATTAAAGGTGAGTAATGGTATTTATTTTAAAGGCTATTGAGATGACTAGAATGAATTTACTACTCTTTTGAATTATCTTAACCAATTTTATTACTAATTTGGATAGTATATTGTTATTTAAACCTTATAATTTAAATTCTTAAGATTCTAAATACTCATTATACATATTAGTGAATTAACACCTTAATCTAGATTAAACTCTTGCATGACTTTGCATGGATTCAACTTTAAGTATTTAAATACTATGTTTAATTTCTTGAATATATTATACCTAGATTAGTTCATCCTCAATTGCTTACACATTTTAATTTAAGCTTTAATTAAATATTAACCTAAAGAATTATTTACTAACTTAGCTCCACTTCATTTTATAAATCCTTAAACATCCTATTTCTTTAAATTAACTTATACCTTGACTTAAATTAAATTTAGGAATATTTTTCTTATTATTAATCTTATTTCTAATCTCCAAACTCCGGTCCGACCTCGCGTATTTATTCTAAATAGATAAAACTAAACATCTACTTCTAAAATAATTAAACACTTCATCTATATGTAAAATATCCATTTTTAATTTAAATAATAGAAATTATGCATGGCTTATACGTAATCTGATTTTCGGATTCTACAAAAATACACGTCGCACAAAATGGCGACGGGTTTGTGGAACAGTCGCAATAATAGCAACGGTGTATTGTAAACCGTCGCTAATATAGCGACGGCTTTAATAGCGACGGGTTTAATTAAACCGTCGCTTAATTTAATATGCGACGGTTCTAATAAAAACCGTCGCTATATAGCGACGGGATATAAAAACCGTCGCTATTTGAGCAACGGTTTTACTAAAACCGTCGCTAATCCTTCCGTTTTTTTGCAGTGGTTGTACATTTTTCTAGGGACTAAAATCTACTCCTGATTTCTGAGACTTAATTCCTCTATTTTGCACAAAGGATATAATTGTAGATATGATTATCAGTTGATAAAGTGTTATGCGTTGCTTTAAAAAAATTAATTATTTACTAATCACTTGAATATAAATTTTAATATGGTACAAGCTCTAATTGTTCAGACCATTGCTAATCAGCGATACAAAAACATAAAGAGTGTTCTCAGTAAATCTGTTTTTTTTTAAACCGTCGCTGATTAGCGACGGTCTTAAAACTGTCGCTAAATGCACATAAAACCGTCGCTAAAAGCGCATAATTTCATTAGAGAATTTGCGTGCTGCGAAAAACCATTTTTGTTGTAGTGAAGACAGATCAAAAAACAGACAAAAAATTCATCAAGAAATAGGGGTGTTCATCGGTCGGTTTTTTTCTCTATCTTCACTAGGCACTAGGGGTGTTCATCGGTCGGTTCGGTTTGGTTTTTCTATCAAAATGGTTATTAATCCGAACCATTTTTCTTCAGTTTGGTTCGATTTTCTATCAAAATGCTTCGGTTATTTCGGTCGGTTAATTAGATTTTTATATAATTATTTAAATTAATAATATAAATATATTGAAAAATATAATATGTTAACTTTCTACATGTTTTCTTAGTAAAAGCTTTAAAGATAAGGTCTAAATTAATTAAGAAAACAACAGCAAACTAAAAATTATTCAAAATGGTTCTTCATTCACTAAATATCATATCAAATTATATAATATAAATAAAAATATAAAAAAATTTATTAATTTAATGAAATTTCGGTTTTGATATATATAATCCGAAATCGAACCTAATAAGCTTCGGTTTTAATATTTATATCCGAATTACAAAATTCAAAATCGAACCGACCGATGAACACCCCTATTTATTGATGAATTTTTTGTCTATTTTTTATTATGTCTTCACTACAACAAAAATGGCTTTTCGCAGCGCGCAAATTCTCTAATGAAATTATGCGCTTTTAGCGACGGTTTTATGCACTTTTAGCGAACCGTCATTGGCGACGGTGTGATAACCGTCGCTGATGCAATTACAGCGACGGTTTAATAACCGTCGCTAATTTAGCGACGGTGTCTAAAACCGTCGGCAATTAGCGACGGTTTTATTATGAATTCCGTCGCGCACAAACATATTGTGAGAGACATTAAATTTTTGTGACATGTTCATTGATGTTTGAAATATCAAAATTATATTTACAAAAATGAGTTGTTATCATCCTTCTTGTCTATTCATATACTTTGATTTCTTTTGTTAGTCTCTCGATGTAATCATCTATTCAGCTATCTTGTGAATTAAATTGATTATCATATTTAAATATCTTAAAAAATCGAAGTTACAAAATTCATAAATACATCAACTAAATTCTCAAGTAAAAGATTTTATATCTATTGAAATCCTATCTACATTAACGAGTTTTCAAAGCTCTTTGATGACACTAATATTTTAAATGCTCTTACCGATTGTTTAATGGTTCATATTACAACTAATATTTTAGTTAAAGTTGTCACGTTCGTAAAACCATTAGCGTCAACTATATCATTAAGTGAGGCACCCTTACAACTACTACCCTGATTTATTTATTGATGTTCTTTTTTCGAATTTATGATAACAAATTTATGGAGTAGATCTATGATTAAATTTTAAGATGAACAAATACGTTATGTCCAATTTGAGACTTGTTATTAAAATTCTCCTATTTTAATACCAACTCAATATTTTCCTTAACTATTTTCAATTTTATAAATTCTTTGTTTTTCCATATTTTTTTTACTTTGTTAAGCATAATGTCAACTTGAAATAGACTACAAATATAAAAGTAAATAAAAAATTACTATAACCAAAATATTATGGCTTTTAAAATTAAATTATTAAATAAGACCTAAACAAATATGAACATATGATTAATTGATCTTGAGATAAATATAAAGGCTTATATGTTGGACTACAGAGCTGGGTAAGACACCTCAAGAATTGAGGTGCCGCCCTTACCTATATATATATAAACACATTACAATCCCCAAATAGTACTTGTGTTTTTTTTATCAAAAGCCTAGCCTATTTAGAATGCAACCACAATGGAAATGCGATGGGCTTAGGCCCAAACGAATGAGAGAAAGCTTCTCTTTAAATCCACCTAGGGCTTCTCATATTCACGGCACCCTAGTAAAATAGAATAGATAGAAATTCGCGTATTCAATTTCAGAACTTGAGTGACAAAACCTAATCAGCTTTGTGGAATTACAGATGGAGGACATTACGTTGCCAATTCTATTCGAGCAGGCTCAAAAGATTCACCAAATCGCCTCCGATTCTTCAATCGAACAGGTTTTAGAGTGACTATGTATTAGATGTGTGTTATATTCTGCTATCTTTTCCTTTGACTATTATTTCATGTATATGTTTCATTTTTAATAATTATTGTCAGGAAACTGTGAGAAACGGTTGCGAGCTTTTGAGGAAATGCGAGGATACGATTGGAAAGTTGGGGTTATTTTCATCTAATGGGGCGAAGGATGATATCAGTACTAACAACCTCAAATATCTTCTTGTAGGTGTTGAATATTTTTTTAATCTTCATGAAAGGCAAAGTAATCTAAATGGATGAATGTTCTGGTTTTGTTTTCCGCTTTAATCTTTAAACTCACTTTCTTGCAAATGTGATAAAAAAAACGTGAGCTGATTTTCGTTTCTGTGATAATCTGATTTATCGGTCGTGTCCGAAAGTTATCATTTAAAAGTATTTAACTCATGGTCTTTGATGCAGGTTCCATATTATCTCGGTGAGCTAACAGAAAAAAATTCACAGGAGAACCGGATTCAGATTCTTAAAGCTTCACTAGCCAAACTAAAGGTACTAATTTTAGATTTTGGTCACACGATAAGGCAATGTGCTCAAAGAAGCTATTGATAATTTTTTGAATGTCGAATTTTCATTTGGCCATATTCTAGGAATTTATTTCATTTTGTGAAGCTATGGAGCTAGTACCAGAAGATGAACTGGAATCATCTATGCAATCAAGGAGCAATTCATCTGCTGATCAAAGAGCTAATTAAGAAGGTTGGCATTCTTCCTCGGACATGTTTCATTGAAATTCATAGTTCCATTTGTTGAATAAGTGACAGTACTCCTCTGCATCTAATATTTGGGATTTATTTCAGATTGCTCGGTTCAAAAGCACAAAAGCGGCGGATTCAAAATTTCTTGAAATAAAGGAACGGAAGGAACGTCGTGGGCGCTCAACTAGAGCATCTGCACTATCTACTCCCATAGAGAGGGGGGGAATAAGATTTAGAGGATGATGACGGAGAAGAGAAAAGGTGTCACGCCCCGAGTTTGAAGCATCGGTGACATACGGCATTGTTTAACAATTAAATTGAAAACAATAAAGCCTCGTATCGAATCAAACCAGTCTTTTTCATAAATAAAATATTGTCTTACAATGAAAATGCAAAATGAAGATTACATCTGAGTTTTCGAAATGAAACAAAAGGAAAGATAGAAATTCTCTAAATTCTTGATCTCAGCAGTCGATCACCATCCCCAGAATGCCTCTTGTTCCTCCTTATTTACTTGTTCCTCAGTTTTATCTGAAATTAGTAAGGGGTGAGTGTTTTGGGAAAACACTCAGCAAGTGGGGGTCGATCGATTCCAAAGATACATATAGAACTTAATTCTTTAAAACATTTCTTTAACATACTTTCAAAACTAATATTCTTAACTTGGCACAAAGGAAACGAATCGTATAAGAGACAGAACTTATCAAATGATTCAGAACAAAACAGAAGCAATACAGATCATTTCAATTCGTAACAGAACATATCAGAACAGACAGAACACTGTTACTCATCTCATCTCCATGGTCAAATTGTCCCCAATATGTTAGTCCTCTAAGGGGTGAGGCCAGAACATGGTTTTATACCCACCAATGGGGGCCGAACAGAACATGGTTTTATACCCACCAATGGGGGCCGAACAGAATCACAATTCTAGTCCCATTTCAAATCAATTTGTAACAGTGCAACAAAGACTTCAGAAGTTACAGACAGAACTTTTCAGTTATTCAAATATCAGAGTTTCCATACTGACACAGCGGAATCAAGAAATTCGAAGCACAAAGGAAAACACATAATCGATCGAAATTTTAAATAAATCAGACTGATATTTTCGAAAAAGGACACACCAACATGCATGTCACGTTATTTATATCAAGGTTTAAAAATACAATCGATGTACATAGCAAAAGCCCACTTACTGTTTTTTGAGGTTAGAACCGAAATTTGTAGACTTTGGCACGAAGTTTCCTCTCGGAATTTGGGCGGCACTTTGACGTAGAACTTTAGCTCTTGACTGATCACACGAATCGTTCGAACGATGCTTCCTCCTTGCTTGAATCGGCCGAGGTTTTTGTGAAGAGGGGAGAGCCGAAATTTTTGAGAGGTTGAGGGGAAATTGTGAAGTGCATCTCCTAGCCTTGCATGTCATATTTATAGATGAGTCTTGCCCTTTTGTCTCCCCTTTGGCCGAATTCTTGGGTCTCAAGAATGGAATAATGGTGTTCATAATGTAGGTACAAAGTTTTATGCATGAAAATCCAAAATCCCATGCATTCATCATGTTCTAGATTAGTCATGAATGTGGCTCAAAATCTCATGCACTCCTTAAATGTCATCTTGATCTTCTAAAAGATCATTTCCTGCATCATTAATATGTCTTAGTTCTTAACTCCCCTTTAGCTCCTTCATGGGTTAACTCAAAGGTCATCTCTTGCATAATAAGTTTGTCCAAACTCTTAGCTCAACTTTTTGGTCCTGTTAGGACAAGCTTGGTTGAGCTGCTTTGAGCTGCGAGATCGAGTCCTTGAGCTGGGGTTTTACTCCTCCGGTGACAATACTTCGATGGATGTGGTTACTTGCAGCTAAGCTTCCGGTTGAGCTCATTCCCGAGCTTTGAAGTTATTTACACGAGTCAAGTTAGCAGAAAATTTAAGTTAATATCCAAGTTATCTAGTTATAACGAAAATTGTTGAGTTTATTTTAAGTTAATTTTCAAGTTCATACTACTTACTTGATTTCCTTAAGAACGAAAAAATCTCGGGTTCTCACATCCCTCCCTCCTTATTGAAAGTTTCGTCCTCGAAACTTGCGTTAGCTTGATCTTTCGAATAGATGAGGGTACTGAGATCGCATTTTCTCTTCTAGTTCCCAAGTTGCCTCCCTTTCAGTGTGATTTGACCACTGTACCTTGACATAAGGTATGGTCCGGTGTCTCAACACTTGGTCTTTTGTATCCACTATTCGTGTAGAACCCGTAAATCAGTCTACGTATAAGCCATGCATAATTCTAGATTTTTAAATTTAAATTGACTTCATTGCATGATTATTTTAACGCATTTCTTTGAAGTTAACTATTTTATTATTTCAGTTCAGTAGTTTAATTTTTATCACTTCAGTTATTTCAGTGAGGCCGGACTGGAATTGGAGTTTTGAGATAGAATTTAAGATTCGAGAAATATTTCCAGAAGTTAATTTAGCTAGCAAGTAAGTTCATTTAAGTTAAAAAGGAGGTTTGAGGATTTAATTTAATTACTTGAGGTGATTAAGAAATAAGCCCATTTAAGTTGCATAATTAAGGGTTTTATTCACTAAATTATTTAAGGGATTAGGGAGGCTTTTAAGGGTTATTAAGTTAGTAAATAAACAACACTTCCCACTTATTTTTATTAGTGAAATTTCGGCCACACCCCCTAGAAGACCAAACAATTCCTTGCCAACTCACCCTTGACCAATTCTTTGCCACCTTTTAGCATGCTAATAATTCCAATTATCTATCAACCTCCATTTATTAATTAATTAGCATGATCCTAGTCTAGATTAGCATGGAGAAAATCGGCCACTACATCACTAGCAAGCACCAACAAATCATTTGATATCAAACTAGAATTCAAAATTCAAATTGAGAAGACTTGGTCATGATTCTCCCATATATTGTGCACCCTTCTCCTCACCTTCATAACCATCATTCCCCCCTCCATCATTTCGAAAATCAGACCCCCATTTCAGAGTGAGAAACGTGAGGCATAGCTAGAAAGAAAAGGGAGAAAAATCGAGAGCTTAGGAAGGAAGAAAAGCAAGCAACTCCGTCTCCTCCGCGCCGTCTCGTCTCTTCTTTTCGTTTTTCTTTCAAACGATAACCAGGCATGTCTAGATTCTTTCAAACCTCTACCAAGTCATATTATCATTTATTTTTCAGTACATGATCATGTTTATTCAAGCAAAAATCGAGATCCATGTCAAAACATTTTTGAAACAACACATGCAGAATTTTTGATATTCCTTGGCAAGATTCACGTTTTTTCTGAGTTTTGTGGTTTCAGGTGATTGGTTCGACTCCAGGCTCCCAAGGCGACATCTATACACGTAATAGGATGCATTAGGATCAGATTGGTCTGTTCGTTAAAGCCCCTTGTCGTTGGAAATTCAGAAGTGGACAGCAACTTCACTTCTATCCATTTATGCTTTCGAAAATTCAGATTTGAATGTCAAGGAGGAAAGATCTGATCATGGCTGCCCAAGGGCCTATAGCCATGGTTGGGTCTAGCAAGTATAAGACGTGACTAAGTCGCCCTTTTGGTGGCTTGGTCCATGGCTCATCGGTTTTTAATCAAAACATCAAGAACAACCCCTTTCCCCCATTCGGCCCTTCGGTTGTACAGCATACGGTTTCGGTTTTGGTTGCTTGGTATGGATCTTGGTTGGCCTATGGCCCTTAGCCACGGTTCATACCATGCTCCTAGATGTCTAGATCGTGCCATGGTCAACCAAATGGCCACTGGAACGACGCAATACATCGATCAAATCAAAACACTACACATGCATGCACGTTGGTTCTTGGTTGGAGTTTCGGTTGAGTTATGGGGTGATGCGGATTGTGACTGGCCTAGGGCCCTTAGCCATGGTTCGAATCATTACTTGGGATGTTGGTGAGAGTCTCTGGTTGGTGGTTCACGCCCCAATGGCCGGTAGTCTCGAAAACAACGCAAGTTACGCGATGGTACAGTTGCTGGAAATTACAGCAAGTTGCTGTGTCGGTTCGGTGGCTCGTTCGAGTTCTCGGTTGGCTTTTAGCCTATGGCCTTGGACTGGACAGTGCCCCTTTGAGTTAGGAAGGCCACGTTTTTGGCCGTTTGTGATTCGGATCATTTTTGAGGTCGTACAAGAATTTACGGTTCGATGTGCCAAATTGACTCTCGAAAGAGCGTTTCATGTTTTGGCCTCCATTTCACCTAGATTTCGACCTTCATCATTATAGGAGCATTATTTCAATATTTTAAGCGTATTTTAATCATGACTATATGTCGGTTCAGTGTCGGTTCAGGTTGGTTCGGAGTCATGATTAAATACGAAGTCATTAGGCGTCATAGTCGCATCTTTTGATCGTAAATTGCATAGTTGGTCAAGTTTAATCCATTGCATATTTTTCATGACACAGTTAGGTTGCAGCGAGCCTGAGGACGATCCAATCCAGTTGGTAAAATATACAGGAATTTTCATTATGCCAGTTAATTATTTTACGTGCATTAAATAGAAAATGATTATTTTTTAGATTTATGCGATATGGCTTGTGGTTCATTCACTATGTGGGAGTATTATTTTATACGGTCGCCAGTGACCGCTCAGTTCAGTTTGGTACCACCCGGTCGCCAGTGACCGGCCAGCTCAGTTCAGTTTCAGACTCCCCGGTAGCCAGTTACCGATCAGTTCAGCTTAGTGCAGGGGCCACAGGCGTAGACCATAATCTCAACAGATTATTTTACCAGTTATTTCAGTACAGGGCTCCAAGGAGCAAATATTTTTACTGTGATTTTCAGTTCAGTTATGCACGTATTATAATTGCTCGGTACAGATTATTTTCAGCATGCCTCATGACATGATATTTTATCACATGCACATTTTACTTCAGTTTTTACTCGTTACCTGCGATATATGCATGCTGAGTCTTTAGGCTCACTAGACTTGATTGTTGTAGGTACTGATGAGGCCAGGGCCGAGGGCGGGGACCAGTGAGCCAGCTTGGGTCGGCAGTAGTGGCACCCGAGGACCTCAGTTTCAGTAGTTGCCATTTTATTTAATGCTCAAACATTTTTTATCAGTCGTTGGATATTTTCAAATTGTTATTTTTGGCAAACTTTATTTTCTTCCGCTGCTATATTTTAAACATCAGACTTGATTTATCAGTTTATTGAAGCATTTTAATTATTTAAAAAGAAAATTTTAATTTTTCCGCAAATTTTCAAGTAAGGAGTTATAGGGCCTTCACAGCTGGTATCAGAGCCTATGTTCTTGTAAAGGGTTACACTACTACTGACCACGAGAAGCTCACGAAGTCACGTCTTCGATCTGTAAGTTTTACATATCAGCATTTTATTTAAAGCATGAATTATTTTGACAGCATGCTTCCATGAAATAGTTTCGATCAGATTTTCAGTATTTCAGTGTTCATTTAAAATAAATTATGGAATTATGCATGTTAGTTACGTATGGGTTATGTTGGAACAGTATGCCCCCTAGACGTCAAGTCGGCCGCTTGAGAGGTGGTGGCGAGCGCCGTCGCGAGGACGATGATGATCAGGGACAGGAGAGGCAGGCACCACCTCCTCCTCCTCCACCTCCTCCACCGGATATGAATGCCCAGATGCTAGCTGGGATGACACAGTTCTTCGCACAGTTTGCGGGGAACAATGCCGCAGCCGCAGCCAGGCCGACAGGGCCCGAGGCTGTTTATGAGAGGTTTATGAAAATGCGCCCGAAGGAGTTTTCTGGGACGTCGGACCCCATGATGGCTGAGGGATGGATCAAATCCCTCGAGGTCATCTTCGAGTTTATGGAGCTTGGAGATGCAGACAGAGTCAGATGCGCCACCTATCTGTTCACTGGAGATGCCCGCTTATGGTGGGAAAGAGCAGCAGTAGCCCTGAACTTGGCTACGCTTACTTGGATGCGCTTCACGGAGGTTTTCTACTCCAAGTATTTTGCGGAGGAAGTTCGCACCAGGTTGACCACCGAGTTCATGAGCCTGCGACAGGGTGATATGACAGTTACGGAGTTCATCCGTAAGTTCGAGAGGGGCTGTCACTTTGTGCCCCTGATCGCGAATGATGCCAGGGCCAAGTTGATGCATTTCCTGGTAGGTTTACGACCGATCTTGCGCCGGGATGTTAGGGTGTCTGACCCTGCTACTTATGAGATTGCCGTCTCCAAGGCCTTAGCCGCAGAGCAGGATTTGCGGGATATCGAGAGGGATCGCCAGGGCAAGCGCCCAGTCCAGGCACCGCACCGCCCTCCTCCTCATCAGCATCAGCAGCAGAATAAGAGGCCTTTTCATAGACCGCCAAGAAACAGAGGCCAGCAGCAGCAGCAGCAGCAGGGGCGCCCAGCCCCGAGGACTTTTGAGCACCCAGTCTGCCCCAGGTGCTCACGCCGCCATCCTGGAGCGTGTAAGTCTGGCTCAGGAAAGTGTTTTAAGTGTGGCAGTCCAGACCACATGTTGCTGCAGTGCCCTCAGAGGAATCTGCCTACTCAAGGCAGAGTTTTTGCTCTCCATGCCGCAGAAACAAACCCGGAGACTATGTTGTTGACAGGTACCTTTAAGCGTTAAGTTATTATTCGAATTTCAGCATTTTGGGAATCGGGATTTGGATTTTTGAACTTAGAACTGTTATAGGATTGCATGCTCTACTCAGATTCATTTCGGGGGAATTAAGTTAGAAGAACTTTGACCTTTGCATGTCTATAAGTTTAGTTCTTGTAGCTATTGGGTTCAACTTAGAGTTCCGATCTTTCAGGGAGAATTTTTATATCTGGTTCCGCTACCAAGGCCTTGATAGATTCAGGGGCCACTCACTCGTTTATTTCGGAGGTCTTTGCAAACTTTCTCAAGATCAAGACCATTGGGCTAGACATAGCCTTTTCAGTAGTGTTGCCGTCAGGCGAGGAGATGGCAGCTACCAATGTTATCCGAGATATAGATATGGAGCTGCACGGAAATCTTGTTTATGAAGACCTGATTGTGCTACCGATGCCAGAATTTGACATCATCCTAGGGATGGACTGGCTATTGAGGAACAGAGTGTTGATAGACTTCCAGCGGAGATCTGTTCTTGTCCGACCGCCTGGAATGGCGCAGTTCTTATTTGAGCCGGACAGGTACTTTCCTTTACCGCGTATTATTCCTTATGTTCAGGCTAGGAAGCTCATGCATAGAGGGTGTCGGGCATTTCTAGCGACCTTTTTATCTGTCCCCGAGGAACCCAACCAGTCAGCCTCAGATGTTCCGATTGTCAGAGAGTTCTTAGACATTTTTCCCGAAGACGTCTCTGGTATGCCACCCGAGAGAGATGTGGAGTTTTCCATCGAGCTTATGCCAGGTACGGCTCCGATCTCCAAAGCGTCGTACCGATTAGCACCGACAGAGATGGCAGAGCTTAAGAAGCAGATTCAGGAACTACTCGACAAGGAGTTCATTCGCCCGAGTTTTTCACCATGGGGCGCGCCAGTCTTGTTTGTTAAGAAGAAAGATGGCTCTATGAGACTTTGTATTGACTATCGGAAGTTGAACAGGGTTACAGTGAAGAACAAGTACCCACTTCCGAGGATTGAGGATCTGTTTGACCAGTTGCAGGGAGCTTCGATTTTCTCCAACATTGATCTGCGTTCCGGTTATCACCAGTTGAGGGTGAGAGACGCTGATGTTTCCAAGACTGCTTTCAGGACTCGTTATGGCCACTACGAGTTCCTTGTGATGCCGTTCGGTCTGACGAATGCGCCAGCGATCTTCATGGATCTCATGAATCGCGTATTTCAGCCGTACCTCGACCAGTTCGTGATAGTATTCATAGACGACATCCTCGTCTACTCCAAGAATCAGGAGGATCACAGCAGACATCTGACCACAGTGCTGCAGACCTTGCAGAAGCACAAGTTATTCGCAAAGTTCAGTACGTACGAATTCTGGTTAGAGAAGGTGGCGTTCTTAGGCCACATTGTTTCTAGCAGTGGCATTGAGGTAGACCCAGCGAAAGTCGCTGCAGTCAGAGATTGGGTTGTGCCGCAGAATGCATCCGAGATCCGCAGTTTTCTTGGGCTAGCAGGATATTACAGGAAGTTCATTCAGGGATTCTCCTCCATTGCCGTTCCACTCATGTCATTGACAAATAAGAATGTGAAGTTTGTGTGGAGCGATGACTGTCAGAAGAGCTTCGATACTTTGAAGCAAGCTCTTATCTCCGCGCCAGTATTGGCCATGCCATCAGGGCCCGGCGAGTTTGTCCTTTATACCGATGCTTCGAAGCTCGGTCTTGGCGCAGTATTGATGCAGCATGGGAAAGTGATAGCGTATGCTTCTCGACAGCTGAAGGTCCATGAGAAGAATTACCCTACCCATGATCTGGAGTTAGCGGCCGTAGTTTTTGCCTTGAAGATTTGGAGGCACTATCTGTATGGAGAGAAGTGCCAGATCTTTACCGACCACAAGAGCCTCAAGTATTTCTTTACGCAGAAGGAGCTGAACATGCGTCAGAGGCGTTGGTTGGAGCTTGTGAAAGACTACGATTGTGACATTAGCTACCATCCGGGCAAAGCTAATGTAGTTGCGGATGCTTTGAGCAGAAAAGTCGCAGTGATGGCTCATTTGACGATTCAGAGACCTCTTCAGCTTGAGATGCAGAGGTTTGTTCTAGAGTCATATCCTCAAGGTAGAGTTCCTCGTCTATCTACCTTGACTATCCAGTCCTCTCTTCTAGACCGTATTCGCAGTAGTCAGCCAGCAGATGAGCAGTTGGCACAGTGGAAGAAGAGAGATGAAGCCAAGGGCAGTGTCTTGTATACAGTCAGCGATGGTATTATGAGATACCGAGACAGGATATGGGTTCCTAGCAGTGATGCTATCCGAGCAGACATCTTATCAGAGGCCCATATGTCGCCGTACTCTATTCACCCTGGGAGTACCAAGATGTACAGAGATCTGCAGCTATTGTACTGGTGGCCAGGGATGAAGAAGGACATCAGGCGTTTTGTATCCGAGTGCCTGACTTGTCAGTTAGTGAAGGCCGAGCATCAAAGACCAGCAGGTTTGCTCAAGCCTCTCCCCATTCCTGAGTGGAAGTGGGAGAATGTTACCATGGACTTTGTGACCAGACTGCCGAGGTCAGCCAGAGGATCGAATGCCATCTGGGTGATTGTAGATCGTCTTACCAAATCAGCGCACTTCTTTCCTATTAAGACGACTTTCACCATGGTACAGTATGCAGAATTATATATCCGGGAGATAGTCCGACTTCATGGTATTTCAGTTTCGATTGTATTTGACAGAGACCCCAGATTTACTTCCTCTTTTTGGAAGAGTTCGCATTCGACTTTGGGTACGAAGTTGCTGTTTAGCACAGCTTTCCATCCGCAGACAGATGGGCAGTCAGAGCGAGTTATTCAGATCTTGGAGGATCTTCTCCGTGCTTGTGTGATTGACTTCTCAGGAGTTGGGAGTCGAACTTACCATTGGTTGAGTTCACCTACAACAACAGTTTCCAGTCTTCTATTGGTATGGCTCCGTACGAAGCACTGTATGGCCGCAAGTGCAGATCTCCTGTTCATTGGGATGAAGTAGGAGAGAGAGCAGAGTTGGTTCCAGAAATTGTTTAGCAGGCTGCAGATGTAGTAGTCAAGATCCGTGATCGGATGAGGATTGCTCAGAGTCGACAGAAAAGCTATGCGGATCAGAGAAGGAGAGACCTAGAGTTTGCCGTTGGCAACCATGTCTTTGTGAAAGTGGCCCCTATGAAGGGTGTCATGAGATTTGGGAAGAAAGGGAAGCTCAGTCCGAGATTCATTGGACCGTTTGAGATCCTTGACAGAGTTGGGACGCTAGCGTGTCGTGTGGCTCTTCCGCCGAATCTGGCCGGAGTATACAATGTGTTCCACGTCTCCATGCTGAGGAAGTACATGGCAAATCCTTCGCATGTGCTGAATTTCGAGCCGTTGCAACTTACTCCGAACTTATCTTATGAGGAGAGACCAGTGCAGATCCTAGACAGACATGAGAAGAAGCTTCGTAACAAGCTTGTTAAGCGAGTCAAAGTCAAATGGCTCAACCATTCAGAGGAGGAAGCTAGGTGGGAGTCTGAGCCGGAGATGAGAGATCGTTACCCTGAGTTATTCGGTGAGTTCTAATTTCGAGGACGAAATTTCTTTTAAGGGGGGAAGGATTGTAGAACCCGTAAATCAGTCTACGTATAAGCCATGCATAATTCTAGATTTTTAAATTTAAATTGACTTCATTGCATGATTATTTTAATGCATTTCTTTGAAGTTAATTATTTTATTATTTCAGTTCAGTAGTTTGATTTTTATCACTTCAGTTATTTCAGTGAGGCCAGACTGGAGTTGCAGTTTTGAGATAGAATTTAAGATTCGAGAAATATTTCCAGAAGTTAATTTAGCTAGCAAGTAAGTTCATTTAAGTTAAAAAGGAGGTTTGAGGATTTAATTTAATTACTTGAGGTGATTAAGAAATAAGCCCATTTAAGTTGCATAATTAAGGGTTTTATTCACTAAATTATTTAAGGGATTAGGGAGGCTTTTAAGGGTTATTGAGTTAGTAAATAAACAACACTTCCCACTTATTTTTATTAGTGAAATTTCGGCCACACCCCCTAGAAGACCAAACAATTCCTTGCCAACTCACCCTTGACCAATTCTTTGCCACCTTTTAGCATGCTAATAATTCCAATTATCTATCAACCTCCATTTATTAATTAATTAGCATGATCCTAGTCTAGATTAGCATGGAGAAAATCGGCCACTACATCACTAGCAAGCACCAACAAATCATTTGATATCAAACTAGAATTCAAAATTCAAATTGAGAAGACTTGGTCATGATTCTCCCATATATTGTGCACCCTTCTCCTCACCTTCACAACCATCATTCCCCCCTCCATCATTTCGAAAATCAGACCCCCATTTCAGAGTGAGAAACGTGAGGCATAGCTAGAAAGAAAAGGGAGAAAAATCGAGAGCTTAGGAAGGAATAAAAGCAAGCAAATCCGTCTCCTCCGCGCCGTCTCGTCTCTTCTTTTCGTTTTTCTTTCCAACGATAACCAGGCATGTCTAGATTCTTTCAAACCTCAACCAAGTCATATTATAATTTATTTTTCAGTACATGATCATGTTTATTCAAGCAAAAATCAAGATCCATGTCAAAACATTTTTGAAACAACACATGCAGAATTTTTTATATTCCTTGGCAAGATTCACGTTTTTTCTGAGTTTTGTGGTTTCAGGTGATTGGTTTGACTCCAGGCTCCCAAGGCAACATCTATACACGTAATAGGATGCATTAGGATCAGATTGGTCTGTTCGTTCAAGCCCCTTGTCGTTGGAAATTCAGAAGTGGACAGAAACGTCACTTCTATCCATTTATACTTTCAAAAATTCAGATTTGGATGTCAAGGAGGAAAGATCTGATCATGGCTGCCCAAGGGACTATAGCCATGGTTGGGTCACTCCCCTAGCAATTCTAAGACGTGACTAAGTCGCCCTTTTGGTGGCTTGGTCCATGGCTCATCGGTTTTTAATCAAAACATCAAGAACAGCCCCTTTCCCCCATTCGGCCCTTCGGTTGTACAGCATACGGTTTCGGTTTTGGTTGCTTGGTATGGATCTTGGTTGGCCTATGGCCCTTAGCCACGGTTCATACCATGCTCCTAGATGTCTAGATTGTGCCATGGTCAACCAAATGGCCACTGGAACGACGCAAGACATCGATCAAGGCAAAACACTACACACGCATGCACGTTGGTTCTTAGTTGAGTTTCGGTGGCGTTATGGGGTGAGGTGATGCGGATTTTCGCTGGCCTAGGGCCCTTAGCCATGGTTTGAATCATTCCTTGGGATGTTGGTGAGAGTCTCTGGTCGGTGGTTCACGCCCCAATGACCGGTAGTCTCGAAAACAACGCAAGTTACGCAATGGTACAGTTGCTGGAAATTACAGCAAGTTGCTGTGTCGGTTCGGTGGCTTGTTCGAGTTCTTGGTTGGCTTTTAGCCTATGGCCTTAGACTGGACAGTGCCCCTTTGAGTTAGGAAGGCCACATTTTTGGCCGTTTGTGATTCGGATCATTTTTGAGGTCGTACAAGAATTTACGGTGCGATGTGCCAAATTGACTCTCGAAAGAGCGTTTCATGTTTTGGCCTCCATTTCACTTAGATTTCGGCCCTCATCATTATAGGAGCATTATTTCAATATTTTAAGCGTATTTTAATCATGACTATATGTCGGTTCAGTTTCGGTTCAGGTTGGTTCGGAGTCATGATTAAATACGAAGTCATTAGGCGTCATAGTCGCATCTTTTGATCGTAAATTGCATAGTTGGTCAAGTTTAATCCATTGCATATTTTTCATGACACAGTTAGGTTGCAGCGAGCCTGGGGACGATCCAATCCAGTTGGTAAAATATACAGGAATTTTCATTATGCCAGTTAATTATTTTACGTGCATTAAATAGAAAATGATTATTTTTGAGATTTATGCGATATGGCTTGTGGTTCATTCACTATGTGGGAGTATTATTTTATACGGTCGCCAGTGACCGCTCAGTTCAGTTTGGTACCACCCGGTCGCCAGTGACCGGCCAGCTCAGTTCAGTTTCAGACTCCCCGGTAGCCAGTTACCGATCAGTTCAGCTTAGTGCAGGGGCCACAGGCGTAGACCATAATCTCAACAGAAAATTTTACCAGTTATTTCAGTACAGGGCTCCAAGGAGCAAATATTTTTTTAGTGATTTTCAGTTCAGTTATGCACGTATTATAATTGCTCAGTACAGATTATTTTCAGCATGCCTCATGACATGATATTTTATCCCATGCACATTTTACTTCAGTTTTTACTCGTTACCTGCGATATATGCATGCTGAGTCTTTAGGCTCACTAGACTTGATTGTTGTAGGTACTGATGAGCTCAGGGCCGAGGGCGGGGACCAGTGAGCCAGCTTGGGTCGGGAGTAGTGGCACCCGAGGACCTCAGTTTCAGCAGTTGCCATTTTATTTGATGCTCAAACATTTTTTATCAGTCGTTGGATATTTTCAAATTGTTATTTTTGGCAAACTTTATTTTCTTCCGCTGCTATATTTTAAACATCAGACTTGATTTATCAGTTTATTGAAGCATTTTAATTATTTAAAAAGAAAATTTTAATTTTTCCGCAAATTTTCAAGTAAGGAGTTATAGGGCCTTCACAATTCGAATATGGACTTCTTCATATTTGAGTTCCTCATTCAGATCACCTTCGATCATCAGTGGTGTGACTTCAAGTACATGGCTCGGGTCCGGGACATATTTCCGTAGTTGTGAGATGTGGAAAACATTATGTACTCTAGACATTTCCGGAGGTAAAGCCAGTCGATAAGCTAAAGTTCCCACCTTTTCCAATATCTCGAATGGTCCTACATATCTCGGATTTAACTTTCCGGATTTACTGAACCGTACCACTCCTTTCATTGGTGAGACCTTGACATAAGCCTTTTCTCCGATTTCCAATTCTAACGGTCTTCTCTTCAAATCGGCCCAACTCTTTTGTCTATCTTGGGCGGTCTTAAGCCTTTCCTTGATTATGGCTACTTTATCCACAGTTAGTTGAACAAGCTCTGGTCCAGTAACGGCTTTTTCTCCGACTTCATCCCAGTACAAAGGCGATCTACACTTTCGGCCATACAATGCCTCGTACGGAGCCATCTGAATGCTACTATGGTAGCTGTTATTGTAGGCAAACTAGATTAACGGTAGCTGTTCACTCCAAATCCCATGAAAATCTAATGCACATGCCCTCAACATGTCCTCGAGGGTTTGAATTGTCCTCTCAGTTTGGCCTTCAGTTTGTGGGTGATAGGTCGTGCTAAGAGTCACTTTAGTTCCCATGGCTTTTTGAAAACTCTTCCAGAATCGGGATACGAATCTTGGATCTCTATCAGATAATATGCTCGCCGGTACTCCATGTAGTCTTACTATATTATCCATATATAAGGTAGCCAGCTTATCTAAGTTGAAATTCATCCGCACTGGTAAGAAATGTGCCGACTTGGTTAATCTATCAATGATCACCCAGATTCCGTCGTGACCCTGCCTCGATCTTGGTAACCCGACTACAAAATCCATAGAGATGTTATCCCACTTCCACTCAGGTATTTCCAATGGTTGCAGAAGTCCTCCAGGCCGCTGATGCTCTGCCTTGACTTGTTGACAGGTTAAACATTTTGCCACGAAGACAGCTACGTCTTTCTTCATTCCATTCCACCAGTAGTTATTCTTCAGATCCCTGTACATTTTTGTGCTTCCCGGGTGTACTGAAAATCTTGATTTATGTGCCTCGGTCATTACCTCTTCTCGAATTCCATCGATATTCGGCACATATAATCGTCCTTTCATCCAGAGGACACCCTTTTCATCAATTTGAAATTCTGGCATCTTTCCTTTCTGCATTTGTTCCTTTATCTTGAAGATACTGGTGTCTTGACTTTTTTTAAGTTTGATGCTTTCTTGGAGACCTGGCTGCACTGATAGTGATGATAAGCTCACCTTTCCGGGGTCCTCCGGCTCAATGCATCTGCCACTTTATTTGCTTTTCCTGGATGGTAGCTGATTACCAAATCGTAATCTTTGAGAAGTTCTATCCACCTTCTTTGCCTCATGTTTAATTCCTTCTGAGTGAAAATGTACTTGAGGCTTTGATGATCAGTAAAAACTTCGCATCTTACTCCATAAAGGTAGTGCCTCCAAATTTTAAGCGCGAAAACTACTGCGGCTAGCTCCAAATCATGAGTGGGGTAATTCTGTTCATATGGTTTTAGCTGCCGTGAGGCATAAGCGATTACATGACCCTCTTGCATAAGTACACACCCTAATACTTCTTTCGAAGCATCGTTGTAAACAGTGAAATTCTTACCATCCTCGGGAAGAACTAGTACTGGTGTGGATGCGAGTTTTGACTTCAGGGTTTCAAAACTCTTTTCACAAGCTTCACTCCAAATGAATTTTGAATTTTTCTGAGTAAGTTTGGTGAGCGGAATGGCTATCGAAGAAAATCCTTCCACAAATTTTCTGTAGTATCCCGCTAAACCCAGAAAACTCCTTATTTCAGTCACTGTCTTTGGTTGTGGCCAGTCTTTAATTGCTTCCACCTTCTTAGGGTCTACTGACACCCCTAATTCAGAGATTATTTGGCCTAGGAACGCTACACTTTTTAACCAAAATTCACACTTCTTGAATTTGGCATAAAGTTCCTTCTCACGCAGTGTTTGTAGAGTGAATCGCAGATGTTCTCTGTGTTCTTCCTCACTTGGCGAGTATACCAAAATATCATCTATGAAAACGACCACGAACTTGTCGAGATATGGCTTAAATACACGATTCATCAGGTCCATGAACGCTGCAGGATCATTTGTTAGGCCAAAAGGCATTACTGTGAATTCGTAATGTCCATATCTTGTCTTAAAAGCAATTTTAGGAATGTCCTCGGCTTTGACCTTTAACTGGTGATATCCTGATCTTAAATCCAGCTTTGAGAAAACTTTGGCTCCTTTTAGCTGATCGAAAAGATCATCTATTCTCAGGAGTGGGTACTCATTCTTTATGGTGATCTTGTTTAGCTCCCGGTAGTCGATACATAGCCTCATGCTTCCGTTCTTTTTCTTTACAAAAAGCACTGGGGCTCCCCACGGAGATGCACTAGGACGAATCTGCTTCTTGTCCAGCAATTCTTGGAGTTGCTCCTTTAACTCCTTCAATTCAGCTGGAGCCATTCGGTATGGTGCCTTTGATATTGGTGCAGCACCAGGGACTAAATTGATTTCAAATTCTACTTCTCTATCGGGTATCTCACCCGGTAGTTCCTCGGGGAATACATCTGGAAATTCTTGAACAATTGGAATTTCTTCCAACTTTGGAACTTCTTCTCCTTTGAAACCAAATTTTTAGAGATTTGGCATGATTTTTGGTAGGATTCTTGTACCAAGTTTAGATCCATCTCCTTCACCTATAAATACCACACCATACCTAGCATTCTCTACCCCATAATTTCGAGACTTTTGGCTGCAATTTTTGAAATTTCAGCAACTCTCCCTAACGAAACTATGCCCAAATATCGTTTCAAAATCATCCGAGAAATCAAACCGAAGCGCTGCCCGGACAAGGAGCGAGGAGCGATCTAAATTCCAAAGCCAAGCAGTCACGTTTCTTTAGCAATCAAATACTGTAAGTGGGCTGTTTTAAAGAATTAATTTCGATTATGCATTCTTCGTGGGTTTTTGAAAATACAGTCGAGTACATGTTCTTTTCTACTCATTTTCTTGTGTCGAATTGCCATATTGTTTTAAGCACTGTGAGGAGTCGACTGTATATGGGTGGGAATCCCAACCATGACGTACCCTTACGCGGTGGGGGATATAACCGCTATACGGCCTCGCCCCCTTAGAGGAGTAAAAATTAGGGACTGACGTCAGTAAACCATAGAAAGTTAGATAAATCACAGTGGCTAGTAAAGTTTATGCATGTGTTATGAAGTACGTATGAACTAATGATTTATGATTCGAATTTTATGCATGTTGTATTTATTGTGCTCGATATTTCCCCCACTTGCTGAGTATTCCCAAATACTCACCCCCCTTACGACCCTCCCCAGATAAAAACGAAGAACAGGTTGAAGAAAAAGAGTCCGAGCACTTTTGGGGTTGATGATGGGCAAGGCTGATAATAATAGATTAGATTTCAAAATTTATGATTTAATAATTGTAAGACGTTTCCGCATTTATTTACGTTGGTTAGTAAGTTTTGAGTTGTAAAGACAATCTTTTGATTGATTATAAGTAATAAACTGGTTTTTGGTTTATACTGTACTACGAGGCTTGTTGTTTTCAATTGTGTGGTTGTAAAACAACGCCGGTGTCAATTAACCCCGGTCTCGGGGCGTGACACCGTGAAATAAGACTTCCTCTTTAGTAGGAGTCTGAAGTCTAATTTCTTTCATTTGACAGTCCACAATAGCATGGTTTTTAGCTAACCAGTCCATTCCAAGGATAATGTCAAACTCAACCATATTGAGTTGTATCAATTCTACTTCAAAAGTTTGTTCATTGACACAAATTTCACAGTTTCGATACACTTTCTGGGTTTCAATTGCTTTGTTGGCAGGTGTTGCTACTCTTCATGGTTCACTAAGAATATCATGCTCAAGTTTAAGCTTCTTAGCAAATCTTCTAGACACAAACGAATGTGTAGCACCACAATCAAACAAGGTATAAGCAAGCATTTTATTGAGTAAGACAGTACCTGCCACTACTTCGTTGCTGTTATCGGCTTCCTCTTGGGTTATTGCATAAACCCGAGCATTAGTCTTGTTTTCTTGTTGTTTGCCGGGCCCTGTCCCTTTGTCCTTGATGTTTGGACCATCTCTAATTCTATGGCCCGCTTTTCCGCATTTAAAACAAGCGCCGGTCTTTCGATAACATTCTCCCACATGCTTCTGTCGACATGTCTCGCACCACTTTCCTTCGGTGCTTCTTGTATTGTTAAAACTCCCTTTGAAAGATCCACCTGAATAATTTAGTTACTTAAACTTGGGACCATTCTGCATGGATTGACTATTCGACGGCCTTTTGTTCTTGTTTTCTTCCTCGCGGCTCTTGATATCAGTTTCTGCGCTCATAGCAGCGCCCATTAAATCAGCAAAACTGATAGGTTTGAATACTGCCAGTGCTGACTGAATTCGACTGTTGAGTCCCTTTTCGAAACGATGCATTTTCAATGTTTCATCTGACATAATCGTTGGGACATATGTTCCCAGATCATTAAATCTTGACGTGTATTCCATTACCGTCATGTCCGGTGTCTGTCTGAAATTTTCAAATTCATTCAGCTTTTGTAGGCGAAACTCGGCCGGATAGTATTGCCTCAGAAATTCTCTCTTAAAGATCTGCCATGTGATTTCCTCTACTTCTGCCAAAGATGGCGACACGGTTTCCCACTTCCTAGCTCGATCTTCTAAAAACGGCGTTACAACTTCTACCCTCAATTCTTCAGGTACCTCCAGTAAGTGTAATTGTGATTCGACGTTTTTGAGCCAGTTATGACTGACTTCTGGGTCTGGGTTTCCATCGAAGGTCGGAACACGGTTCCTCCTGAGAGATTTGTAATGGTACTTAATTCCTCGAGGTTGTGGTTCTGGTGGTGGCTGAATGGCATTGGCGAGGGGATTCACGATTCCTTGCAATGTAGAGGCTACGATAGTTGCTATTGCCATCATATCCTCTTGGCTGAGGTTCACTCTGGTTGGTGGTGGTGGATTCTCGTTTTGATTATCACCACGAGGATTACGGTTGTGACGGGGAGGTCTGCCTGCCATATCCTATGAACATGTATTTTATTAATTTGTTTGCCACCATATTTAATCAAAGGAATAATTTCATTAAATTGCAAAATTTTTCATACAACCAATATCTTTCAAAACAAATTTTTAATCCAATGTTTGCAATTTAAGCCTATTCTAAAACTCTCTCTCCCTACTCGTCTAACACTTCCCCATACCCTATTGCTTCATTAACTTCTTCCTCCACTGGGTCTGCTTCCATTTGTTCCATTAGTTCTTCCACATTGATCATTTCATTTTGCAGATGCTCAATGAAATTCTGTAGTTGTGTATTTTGATGATCGAGGTGGTTAACTTGTTCCTGCAGCTCTTGTATCGTTGAATGATTTACTTTCTCGTCGTTTTCTTGCTCGTCAATTTGTCTTTGAAGACGGTGTTGAATTTTGAGAAGACTATCATTTCGGATTTGAAACGAACCAATCCTGTCATGTGCTTTGTTTAACTCTTGCTTAGTGATCTCATGACGACGTTCTGACTCTAGGTGATAAGCTGCGTAACGCCTAACGTCTTCATGTAGTTTCTTTTCTTCGACTCTGGCTTCCCGAAGATCTTCTCCCATGCACACGTTATTCCCATCTAACTGGTAGTTATCTCTTTCGAGTTTTTCATTCTTTTCTTTCAGTATTTTAATTTCTGACTCCTTTTCCTGAAGTTGTTTTTGAAGTTCATTTATAACACTTTTGAGATCCATATTGGTTTCCTATAAAAAAACATTTTTATAAATAAGATACTTGTCAAATTATTAATGTGCAATAATAGAAAGTTAATAGAAAGTTTCAAAATAATTTGATTCACATAATATTTTCTTAGTCACAAATTTTTCTCTACGATCTAATATTTTATTACAATGCTAATCTAATCTATCATCTATCCGCCATCGCTGTCACTGGCACTATCGTCTCCAACTACCTCCATCGGTGCTACTTCTTCCTCCTCCATATTCTCTATCACTGAATGTAGGTAGTTATTTTGCTCTTGAAGTCTGTCCATAGCTCGGTGGATTTTTGAAATGTACCGATCCTGCCTGGCGATGAACTCCTCCTGGCGCTGACGGGTCTGAGCAGCGCGATCCTTCTCTGTCTCTATCCTCTCAAGTAAATCCTTGTTGATTGAGACCAAGCGCGCAAAGCGAATCGAATTCGTCGGTATCTGTAGCATTTGACTTTCAGCCACATCCAAATGATGAATGAGTCGTTGTACGTCCGTCTCCAGTAGGTGTCTAATCTCATTAAGCTCTTGCCTTTCCAATTTCTCCTTGGCTAGTTGCGCCTTTAAAGTTGCTATTTCCCTAGCGTGGTTATCGATGGTAAGCTGACGCATACGGAGAGCAGCCTGTGCGCGAGTACGAGGGGCAGCCATTTCCTAGGATAAAAATGGAAGGTAAAGTATCAGAATCGTATAAAGGGTGGAAAAGCACAAACAAAGCGATCGTGGAAAATTTTCAATACTAAGGGATTTCAGAACGATTGAAGGAATACATTTTTGAAGTCTATTTGAAATTTAGGAAACGGATGAAAGTTAGACTTCAGATGAAAGTTGAACTCGAATTGGGATACACTAAGCTTTTGCCAAAACTTGACTTCGCCAAATTTTGTCTGTCAAAATCCCAGCGGGATTATGAACCTGGCGACTCTGATACCACTTAAATGTCACGCCCCGAGTCCGAAGCATCGGTGACATCCGGCATTGTTGAACAATTAAATTGAATACAATAAAGCCTCGTATCGAATCAAACCAGTCTTTTTCATAAATAAAATATTGTCTTACAACGACAATGCAAAATGAAGATTACATCTGAGTTTTCGAAATGAAACAAAAGGAAATATAGAAATTCTATAAATTCTTGATCTCAGCAGTCGATCACCATCCCCAGAATGCCTCTTGTTCCTCCTCATTTACTTGTTCCTCAGTTTTATCTGAAATTTGTAAGGGGTGAGTGTTTTGGGAAAACACTCAGCAAGTGGGGGTCGATCAATTCCAAAGATACATATAGAACTTAATCCTTTAAAACATTTCTTTAACATACTTTCAAAACTAATATTCTTAACTTGGCACAACGAAAACGAATCAAATAAGAGACAGAACTTATCAAATGATTCAGAACAAAACAGAAGCAATACAGATGTAACGCTCCAGATTCGACGACTGTCCTCACTGTATCAAGACGGGTCTTTCCAGCGTGCTTATGTCCTCACTCACACGCACCCTAGGAGACTTCCCAGGAGATCACCCATCCCAAAATTGTCCCAAAGCAAGCACGCTTAACTTTGGAGTTCTTATGTGATGAGCTACCGAAAAGAAGATGCACCTTCGTGATATGAGTAGTACAAATCAAATCTTTTAAGCCCTCTTCAACTGTGTAGTCCATTACATTGAATAGTCTCGGATCCCTCTCATTCCGGTATGGGATCGGTTCATTCATGTTCCCTTCACCTAGAAGCCTGCCAGTAGCCGCTCATTGTCCGTGCAACTGATGGCACCGGCGATCACTCCCCGCCCTCTTCGGCCCTGGGCCTCACATGCCCACCAGCTTCCGCTTGGTTCGTCCCCGAACCACACCGTACTAAGAGAGGTCGGCTCTGATACCACTGTAACGCCCCAGATTCGACGACTGTCCTCACTGTATCAAGACGGGTCTTTCCAGCGTGCTTATGTCCTCACTCACACGCACCCTAGGAAACTTCCCAGGAGGTCACCCATCCCAAAATTACCCCAAAGCAAGCACGCTTAACTTTGGAGTTCTTATGTGATGAACTACCGAAAAGAAGATGCACCTTTGTGATATGAGTAGTACAAATCAAATCTTTTAAGCCCTCTTCAACTGTGCAGTCCATTACATTGAACAGTCTCGGATCCCTCTCATTCCGGTATGGGATCGGTTCATTCATGTTCCCTTCACCTAGAAGCCTGCCAGGAGCTGCTCATTGTCCGTGCAACTGATGGCACCGGCGATCACTCCCCGCCCTCTTCGGCCCCGGGCCTCACATTCTGTCACGCCCCGAGCCCGAGCCCGGGCCCGCGGCTGTGTGACTGCACAATGGGCCCCTATAGCAACTACTTCGTATTCGTCCTCGCTTTACGAAAATGATTAACCCAAGTTGCTATAGAAGTCCATTGTAAGCCATTATAAACTCATTTTAAATATTTCAATTTTCAGATGTGGGACATCACAATCACCCCTCCTTCAGAACGCGACGTCCTCGTCGCGGCCTGACCACTCGATCCACCAGCACTGAGAATCTAGAGGTGGCTCCTACAGGTTCAAGAGGTGGCTCCCGTCATGTAGCACTTTGCCCCGCAGGTTCAAGAGGTGGCTCCCATGCACGTAGCACTTTGCCCCGCATAGCACTTATTTCCCGGTGTTCCATGCCGGTGACCGGCTCTGATACCATTCTGTCACGCCCCGAGCCTGAGCCCGGGCCCGCGGCTGTGTGACTGCACAATGGGCCCCTATAGCAACTACTTCGTATTCGTCCTCGCTTTACTAAAATGATTAACCCAAGTTGCTATAGAAGTCCATTGTAAGCCATTATAAACTCATTTTAAATCTTTCAATTTTCAGATATGGGACATCACAACAGATCATTTCAATTCGTAACAGAACATATCAGAACAGACAGAACATTGTTACTCATCTCATCTCCATGGTCAAATTGTCCCCAATATGTTAGTCCTCTAAGGGGTGAGGCCAGAACATGGTTTTATACCCACCAATGGGGGCCGAACAGAATCACAATTCTCGTCCCATTTCAAATCAATTTGTAACAGTGCAACAAAGACTTCAGAAGTTATAGACAGAACTTTTCAGATATTCAAATCTCAGAGTTTCCATACTGACACAGCGGAATCAAGAAATTCGAAGCACAAAGGAAAACACATAATCGATCGAAATTTTAAATAAATCAGACTGATATTTTCGAAAAAGGACACACCAACATGCATGTCACGTTATTTATATCAAGGTTTAAAAATACAATTGATGTACATAGCAAAAGCCCACTTACTGTTTTTTGAGGTTAGAACCGAAATTTGTAGACTTTGGCACGAAGTTTCCTCTCGGAATTTGGGCGGCACTTTGACGTAGAACTTTAGCTCTTGACTAATCACACGAACCGTTAGAACGATGCTTCCTTCTTGCTTGAATCGGCCGAGGTTTTTGTGAAGAGGGGAGAGCCGAAATTTTTGAGAGGTTGAGGGGAAATTGTGAAGTGCATCTCCTAACCTTGCATGTCATATTTATAGACGAGTCTTGCCCTTTTGTCTCCCCTTGGCCGAATTCTTGGGTCTCAAGAATTGAATAATGGTGTTCATAATGTAGGTACAAAGTTTCATGCATGAAAATCCAAAATCCCATGCATTCATCAAGTTCTAGATTAGTCATGAATGTGGCTCAAAATCTCATGCACTCCTTAAATGTCATCTTGATCTTCTAAAAGGTCATTTCCTGCATCATTAATATGTCTTAGTTCTTAACTCCACCTTAGCTCCTTCATGGGTTAACTCAAAGGTCATCTCTTGCATAATAAGTTTGTCCAAACTCTTAGCTCAACTTTTTGGTCCTGTTAGGACAAGCTTGGTTGAGCTGCTTTGAGCTACGAGATCGAGTCCTTGAGCTGGGGTTTTACTCCTCCGGTGACAATACTTCGATGGATGTGGTTACTTGCAGCTAAGCTTCCGGTTGAGCTCATTCCCGAGCTTTGAAGTTATTTACAAGAGTCAAGTTAGCAGAAAATTTAAGTTAATATCCAAGTTATCTAGTTATAACGAAAATTGTTGAGTTTATTTTAAGTAAATTTTCAAGTTCATACTACTTACTTGATTTCCTTAAGAACGAAAAAATCTCGGGTTCTCACAAAAAGGAAGTAAGTTGTTTATTGAGAATTCATTTAATTAATGTGATGTTCTTTATAGAATAGGTTTCTAGCGTGAGTTAAACTGTGTCTCCTGGCTCTTCTTAATGCCAAAAGCGCATAATATACAATTTTATGATGCACATTTCACTGCTGCTTGTAATTAGAATACATGTGGCCAATCTATGTAGCTGCTCTGAATCATGATAAAGTGGAAGAATTCACCATTTTGTGGTCATAATAACTTGAACAGACATATCTAGACTGAGAATTCACCTCTATTTAACACCAGCACTTTCTTGTTGGCTTTAAGGCTTATTTTTTGCTGGTCATTTATTTTTCCTCTGTGTCAGTATTATGAGGAACATTCACCCTCGCAATTGCCTATGTCACCATCTGATACGTGATTTTCTATTCTATTTTGAAGCATAAACATGTTAAATTGTTTGTTATAACACATTTTTCCCTGATTGTTGTCAAAATTGTTGAAATCAATGCGCTAATTCTAAAAGGCATCCCTCAATGACACTGCTCAATTAAGAACCATTATTTTGATTTGTTCCTCCCCTTCCCTCCATACCACTGCATGGATCATAATGATGATTGTTTGGTTACATGCCTGCAGGCATGGATAACCACCATCTCCTTGGCACTATGTAAGGTTGGTCTGGATGTTTCTGATCTTTGGAGACTGTGCTTTGTATTTTTAACTTCTTTCTCTTGTTTCCTTGGTAATTACTCACATGCCTATAACAGTCGTTTGATCTGTCGGAGATGCTTAAGAAAGAGGAAGAAATGCTCTTAGATCGGCAACGGGTTTTGCGTTCCCGTTGCTAATATAGCGACGGGTTTTCTTTAACCGTCGCTATATAGCGACGGTTTGGGCAAAACAATCGCTTATTAAATTAAGCGACGGTTTCCTTACACTGTCGCTATATAGCGACGTTTTTTTATTAAAACCGTCGTCTATTAAATTAAGCGACGGTTTATGAAAATTTGTCGCTATAATAGCGACGGTAGGATACAAGACCGTCGCACGTGGTGACGTGTAAAATACACGTCGCACAAAATGGCGACGGGTTTGTGGAACAGTCGCAATAATAGCAACGGTGTATTGTAAACTGTCGCTAATATAGCGACGGCTTTAATAAGACCGTCGCTATTATAGCGACGGGTTTAATTAAACCGTCCCTTAATTTAATATGCGACGGTTCTAATAAAAACCGTCGCTATATAGCGACGGGATATAAAAACCGTCGCTATTTGAGCAACGGTTTTACTAAAACCGTCGCTAATCCTTCCGTTTTTTTGCAGTGGGTGTACATTTTTCCAGGGACTAAAATCTACTCCTGATTTCTGAGACTTAATTTGTAATGCCCGAGATTTAATGTCGTGTTAAATTACGATTATTGATTTTAATCGAGACGATTATTAAAGGGCTAACCGGGACACGAATTAAAAATCCGCATGTGAAATCATTGGTGCGAGAGCCGAAGGTCTCGTGCATATGCGCAAAGAGTAGGCGCGCATATGCGCGAGTAGGGCAGAAGGTTGGGATGCCAAACAGAAAGGTTGGCGCACATGCGCGATTATAGGCGCGCACATGCGCGACGGGTCCAGAAGAGTTCGCGCACATGCGCGGCAGGAAGCGGTGCACATGCGCGAGGGTACCCGAGAGTTGTACAGATTTTGTCGCGCACATGCGCGGAAGAACGTCGCGCATATGCGCGAGTCCCCGTGAAGCTACGCGCCGAGGCAGAATGTCTCGCGCATATGCGCGGAAGGTAGTCGCGCATATGCGCGAGACGTGTTGCACGTCGGGTGTGCCACTCGGCCTTATGCATGTACGTGGTATATATATATACATGCAAAAATTCCTTGACAATTTAGAAAGAAAGAACGAGAGGCTTCCGGGAGGAATTTTGGTTCAATTTGATTTGCGAGCAATCCGGCCGTCTGATTTTGAATCCGACTACGGCACCGTGTTCCTAACAATGCAGGCTACTGCGGGACGTAAGTTATATTACGTTTGGACATGTTTTGAAATTATGATGTGGTTAGAATTGAGTACACATCATATATGATGTTCTTGGCATGTTAGACATCATAAAATCGAAGTCAGATTAAGAAACAGATTGATTATGAAATTGTTATGAATTTCAGAGTTAATTGACTGAGATGTGATGTCAGATTTGTACAGTGGTTGATTGTAAATTACTGGAAGTAGTAGATACTGATATGGTATTATCGGTATCACAAGATTGTACTGTTGTACTGCCAGGATATTGATACAGAGTATTGGTATTTTCATTGCCAGATTGAACATTGACAGGTTTTGCATCGGAACTTCGATTGAATCAGAGTGACAACAAGAAAGGTATAAATTAATGTTGAGTTGGGATTGCACAACTCGAGTTTGGTTTGGACTCGAGTCTCCCTAAATCACATACTTTATTTTATTGCATAGATATTTGCAGATTATCAGATTGATATGTTTTGTCTATTGAATTATAGCAGAACCAGAGTTTAGCCTAGGGCAGATCAGCCTAGCTAGGGCAGAACCGCCGAGTCTTTGTCAGAACCGCTAAGACTCTAGACTTACGGTGTGTCGAAAAGCTTAGATGTAGATCGACTTCTATTGCAGACATTCGATACAGAATACCAAGTCTAAATTAGATCGGGATCCCTAGATTAGAAATAAGATGACATAAGATACTTAGTCATTGATTTATATACAGAATTGTATTAATTCATGTAGTCAGATTTGATACATGTGTTGTTGTTTATTTATGCTTTTGTATATGTTTTATATGATTGCATGAATACATTGTTTATACTGGGATTTTATTCTCACCGGAGTATCCGGCTGTTGTCTTGTTTGTATGTGTGCATGGCAATAGGTGGGGCAGGTTCAGGGTCTCAGAGATGAAGAACGATCGAGATTAGCGTGGAGACTACGGACTTGGACTAGATATAGGGTTACAAACTTGATATAAGTTGTTAAACCTTAATTTGTACTGATTGTATATAGCACGAGACATATACTTTGTTTTATACTGTGATGTATATATGTTTGATTTCACTACGTTCCGCACTTTAAAAGAAAAATTTTTAGACCCTGTTTCAGAAATTGACTAATTAGTCCCAAATGATGATTTAGAACTTGATTAGCGTCCGGGTCCCCACAACAGGTAGTATCAGAGCAATAGATCCTTTAGATTGAGATAGAAGAGGCTAGTGAGCGGGGTAGATTGAGGTTTTCTTTCCTGCTTTTCATTGCTAGCATGTCTTACTGCTTTATTACATGTTACTTTATTATCTGATTGATATGGTAATATGTTTGTTGAGACTGGATCAGTACCGATTCTAGATCAGTAGTAAGATGATCAGAGGAGGGCTGAAGTTGGTTATTGTGTTTGGGTTACTAATCCTGTTGATAACCAGATATGCCTTTCAGACGAACCACAGAACAGGGTAGTACATCAAATCCTCCGATGGATGTTACACCAACTCCAATGGAAACCTTACTGAAAAGATTTCAGTCATTTCAACCGCCGACCTTGAAAGGAACAGAGAACGCTGTAGAATGTGAGAGTTGGCTTGGGGATATAGAAATGTTGTTTGACTCATTGGAGTATACAGATGAGAAGAGAGTGAAGTTAATTGGACACCAGTTGCACGATGTGGCCAAGGACTGGTGGATTACGAGAAAGAGAGCCTTCGAGCATAGAGGTACGACGATTACCTGGAATATGTTTAGAACTGAATTCTATCAACGTTTCTTTCCATTGTCGTACCGAAAGGACAAGGGGGCGGAGTTTGCCAATTTAAAGCAAGGACAGATGAACATAGAGGAGTATGTGTCCAGATTCTCCACCTTACTGAAATTTGCTCCACATGTGGCTGACAGCGAAGAAGCTACCGCTGACCAGTTCATCAATGGCTTGAACCCCGACATTTTTACATTGGTGAACACATGGCGACCGAATAATTTTACTGATGCCCTGAACAGAGCTAAGGGAGCAGAAGCCGGTCTTATAAGACAGAAAGGGGCTTCATTTGTGCCTCCAGCACAGATACCACAGCAACCACCTCCCAGATTTGAGGGTGGAAGCAGCAGTGGAGGAAAGAAGGACTTTTTGAAAGCAAGAGGGAAGCAATTCAAGATGTCAGGGAGCAGCTCTTCTAGCTCTGGTGGTGGCCGATCGGGTCAGAGCTACAGTGGGGTATACTGTAAGACTTGCGGAGGAAGACATGCAACTGAGCAATGCCAGGGAGTTACTGGTAGTTGCAACGTTTGTAAACAGCCAGGACACTTTGCTAAAGTGTGTCCACAGAGAGAGCCTCAGAGATCTCAGAGAGCCGAGTCATCAGGATCAGCAGCACAGACTGAGAGGAGACCAGCTGTTGTTCATACATTTCAGCCAGCGCCAGCTCAGTCACAGCAGAGGCCAGGAGGTAGCCAGCCTCCTAGACAGCAGGCCATAGTATTTGCTTTGACAGAGGAGCAGGCCCAGGAGGCACCAGATGAAGTTGTGGCAGGTAACTGTTCTTTATATGGTTATCCTGCTTATGTATTGATTGATACCGGTGCTTCCCATACATTTATTTCTGAACGATTTGTATTAAGTCATGCATTGCCTGTAGAATCTTTAGCTACTGTAGTGTCTGTCTCTTCTCCTTTGGGGATGGGTTTGATATCTGTAAATTGTGCAAAACATTGTGTACTACAGTATGACGGGCATGAGATTGAGGTAGATTGCATCGTACTCGGGTTATCCGATTTTGATTGTATTATCGGTATTGATATGTTAACCAAGTACAGAGCGACTGTCGATTGTTTCCACAAGATTGTGAGATTCAGACCAGATATGGCCGAAGAGTGGAAATTCTACGGTAAGGGTTCTAGATCAAGAATTCCTTTAATATCTGTATTATCTATGACTTGATTATTACAGAAAGGAGCAGAAGGATTCCTCGTATATTCAGTAGATTTATTGAAGTCGAGTCCAGCATTGGCAGATTTGCCAGTGGTACGTGAGTTTGCTGATGTCTTTCCAGATGAAATCCCGGGGTTACCTCCAGCTAGAGAGATAGATTTTAGCATTGAACTGATGCCAGGTACAGTGCCGATTTCTAGAGCTCCGTACAGGATGGCACCAGTTGAATTGAAAGAGTTAAAAGATCAGCTGGAAGATTTACTGGCCAAGGGGTACATTAGACCTAGTGTTTCTCCTTGGGTGCGCCAGTACTGTTTGTAAGGAAGAAAGACGGTTCGATGAGACTCTGCATCGACTATCGGCAACTGAGCAAGGCAACGATAAAGAACAAATATCCTTTGCCTCGTATAGATGATTTATTCGATCAGTTGCAGGGTTCTTCAGTATATTCCAAGATTGATTTAAGATCGGGATATCATCAGTTGAGAGTCAGAGATTCTGATATCTCAAAGACAGCATTCAGAACTTGGTATGGACACTATGAATTTATTGTCATGCCATTTGGTTTGACGAATGCTCCAGCTGTGTTTATGGGATTAATGAACCGTGTCTTCCAGAAATATCTCGATGATTTTGTGATTATTTTCATCGATGATATTTTGATTTATTCAAAGGACATGAGTGAGCATGCTGAACATTTAAGAACTGTGTTGCGAATTTTAAGGGCTGAGAAATTATATGCTAAACTGTCGAAATGTGAGTTTTGGTTAAGACAGGTAGTATTTTTGGGTCATATTATATCCGGAGATGGGATAGCAGTGGATCCCAGTAAAGTTGAAGCCGTGATTTCGTGGCCAAGACCGACATCAGTACCCGAAATTCGCAGTTTTATGGGTTTAGCGGGATATTACCGTCGTTTTATTAAGGATTTCTCAAGTATAGCTAAACCAATTACTCAGCTAACTCAGAAGAATGCTCCGTTTGTTTGGTCTGAAGAATGTGAGACCCGTTTTCTGGAGTTAAAGAAGAGGTTGACCAGTGCCCCGGTGTTGACTATTCCCTCCGGTACTGGTGATTTTGTGGTTTATTGCGACGCTTCTCACAGAGGGTTGGGATGTGTGCTGATGCAACGAGGGCATGTTATTGCTTATGCCTCAAGACAGGTTAAACCACATGAAACTCGTTATCCAATTCATGATCTAGAATTGGCAGCCATTGTCTTTGCATTAAAGATATGGCGACATTATCTTTACGGGGAGAAGTTTGAAATATATTCTGATCATAAGAGTTTGAAATATCTGTTTTCACAATCTGAATTGAATATGAGACAGCGAAGATGGCTTGATTTGCTTAAAGATTTTGATTGTGAAATCAAATACTATCCAGGAAATTCTAATGTAGCAGCTGATGCACTAAGTCGAAAGGTATGTTCTTTATCCTTGTCGACAATTGGTGTTTCAAATTTGGTAGAAGACTGCTGTTTGTCTGGATTAGCATTTGAAACAGATTATAGACCGTTGAGATTTTATACGGTACAAGTCGAGCCTGAGCTGATCTTAAGAATTAAGGCGGCTCAGAAAGGTGATCAGAATATACAGAAGTCAGTATCGATGGTCAGAGCAGGACATCGATCGGAATATCAGGTACGTGATAATGTCTTGTATGTAAATAATCGCCTAGTTGTGCCAAATATTTCAGATTTGAAACTACAGATATTGTCAGAAGCACACAACAGTCGATTCAGTATTCATCCTGGCGGCAGAAAGATGTATAATGATTTGAAAAGACAGTTATGGTGGAAACAAATGAAGACTGACATTGCAGAATTTGTTTCCAAATGTCTAAATTGCCAACAGGTGAAAGCAGAAAGAAAGAAACCAGGAGGATTATTACAGAGTTTGTCCATTCCTGAATGGAAATGGGATCACATTTCCATGGACTTTGTGACGCAATTACCGCGTTCCTCCCAAGGTTGTGATGCGATTTGGGTCGTTATTGACAGATTGACCAAATCCGCATGTTTTATTCCGTACAAGATGACGTACAGATTTGACCAGATGGCAGAGATCTATGTCAGAGAAGTGGTCAGATTACACGGAGTGCCGAAATCGATTGTTTCAGACCGTGATCCTCGATTTACTTCGCACTTCTGGCAGAGTTTGCAGCAGGCTCTCGGTACGAAGTTACATCTGAGTACCGCATATAATCCACAGACCGACGGACAGTCAGAGCGGATTATCCAGACACTGGAGGATATGCTGAGAGCAGTAGTGCTTGATTTTAGCACTAATTGGCAAGATTCATTGCCGCTTTGTGAGTTTTCGTACAACAATAGCTATCAGACGAGTATCGAGATGGCACCATTTGAGGCGTTGTACGGAAAGAAGTGCAGATCCCCTCTTTATTGGGATGATATCCCTGAAGTGCCTGAAATTGGACCAGATATGATCAGAGATATGACAGAAAAGGTGAAGCTAATTCAAAAGAAAATGAAGGCAGCACAAGACAGACAGGCCAAATATGCCAATGTTCGACGTAGACCATTGGTATTTGAGGTAGGAGACCAAGTATTTCTAAAGATTTCACCTTTCAGAGGAGTTGTCAGATTTGGCAAGAAAGGGAAATTGTCTCCACGATATATTGGGCCTTATGAGATTCTCGAGAAGATAGGAGATCATGCCTATCGACTCGCTTTACCGCCTTCATTATCCGAGATACATGATATTTTTCATGTGTCGTTATTAAGGAAATACCTTCCTGATGCTTCACATGCTATTCAGCCAGATGAGGCCGAACTAGATGAGACGTTGAGCTATGTGGAAAAACCGATCCAGATTGTTGATCGTAAAGAAAAACAGCTCAGAACAAAAACCATTCCACTTGTAAAAGTTCAATGGACTCGTCATGGCACTGAAGAAGCAACCTGGGAGACGGAATCAGATATGAGACGAGAATTCCCAGAGTTGTTTAGATGATGTAAATTTTGTATACAGTTTTGTATATATACTCCTTTTTTATACGAATAATTGCCTGTGATTTCGAGGACGAAATCGTATCTTAGGGGGGGAGAAATGTAATGCCCGAGATTTAATGTCGTGTTAAATTACGATTATTGATTTTAATCGAGACGATTATTAAAGGGCTAACCGGGACACGAATTAAAAATCTGCATGTGAAATCATTGTTGCGAGAGCCGAAGGTCTCGTGCATATGCGCAAAGAGTAGGCGCGCATATGCGTGAGTAGGGCAGAAGGTTGGGATGTCAAACAGAAAGGTTGGCGCACATGCACGATTATAGGCGCGCACATGCGCGACGGGTCCAGAAGAGTTCACGCACATGCGCGGCAGGAAGCGGCGCACATGCGCGAGGGTACCCGAGAGTTGTACAGATTTTGTCGCGCACATGCGCGGAAGAACGTCGCGCATATGCGCGAGTCCCCATGAAGCTACGCGCCGAGGCAGAATGTCTCGCGCATATGCGCGGAAGGTAGTCGCGCATATGCGCGAGACGTGTTGCACGTTGGGTGTGCCACTCGGCCTTATGCATGTACGTGGTATATATATATATATATATATATATATATATATATATATATATATATATATATATATATATATACATGCAAAAATTCCTTGACAATTTAGAAAGAAAGAACGAGAGGCTTCCGAGAGGAATTTTGGTTCAATTTGATTTGCGAGCAATCCGGCCGTCTGATTTTGAATCAGACTACGGCACCGTGTTCCTAACAACGCAGGCTACTACGGGACGTAAGTTATATTACGTTTGGACATGTTTTGAAATTACGATGTTGTTAGAATTGAGTACACATTGATAGGATCGGTTAACTCAACGTGAAAGTGTTTAGAAGGGGGAGGGGGGGTTGAATAAACACTTGCTAGATTAAAACTTCTTCGAAAGGTTGGGTACAGTTTTGTTACAAACTGACTCAAGTATCTCGTCGGTCGATAACAATCAGTTAAACTGAATAAAACAGTTGCGGAAAACTAACTGACTGAAAGATAGAATGAATAACTGAAAGTAAATAACACAGGAAATGTTTCTGGATGTTCGGAGACTTGAATAACTCCTACGTCACCCCTTCTATCACAAAGATAGGATATTCACTAAAAGACTTTGATCAAATACAATAACGTGTACTGACCCACTTCAGTTTGGACTTATCTATTGCCAAAACTGAAACTCTTAGTTAACAACTCTTTTACAGATCACAACTGATCTTAGCACAACTTGTACAATTTATCAAAGATTACAAAGTGCTTTTTCTAGCTCAAAACGTAGCCTGAATGCTACTGATAAAACTGATAAGCTTGAGCTTTGATTTGACGAAGTTGAGAGAATATTTTCGCAGAGTAACAGCAAGTAAAATGAGTAGTTCAGAATCGGTAGTTCTTCAGCTGCTCTCTTCGACTATTTATAGGCTTCTGTCAACGGTAACATTTATTTGAATAACAGCCGTTGTTTGCCACGTCAATATTCCCTGATAGATCGTACACTGCAACTTCTGAAATGCGGCGATCCACTACCAGTTCGCAGAAGACTGTACTATTTGTCGGTTGTCGTTTTCACTTTATGACGTGTACAGCTGAAAGATCAGCTGATAACAAATCAGTTGGCGAGAATGAACTGGCGAGAATATCTGCTGAAATATCAGTTAAGCTAGGTTCAGTTAAGTCGATCAGTTGGTAGCTTTTAGTTGCTGAATTCAGTTGAGTCTTTTGTCAAACGCCGGAATTAAGTTTCCAACAATTTCCCCCTTTATGGTGTTTTGACAAAACTTGGAATAAATAACTGAATTCTGCATAGTAGATAAAATAAGATCAACAACTGAAATAATAGAAATCTGATACAATCAATACTGCTGTACTACTAAGAATTCTTCTGCTCTTCCCCCTTTTTGTCAAACTGCTCCATCTTGTCAGATAGCTTGCGAACGTGAGAAGAAAGAATCGTGACAGAGCATGACATATTTTCAATAGCAGTAGACAGTGTGACTTGCAGTAGATCAAATTTCCGAGACATAAGCGATTCCACATTGTTGACGCGTTGATTAATGAGTTCTTGAGTGGCAGTCAGACCGGATATGATACCTCTATTTTTCTGAATGTCACTGACTGCAAAAGAAAGAGCGGTAACAGCAGATTCGATGGCCTTCAGTCTTTTGATGGATTCCTGAGTATCGTCTAACTTCACACTGTGCGAAAGTTGCGTATTTTGAATTTTGGAAATGGCCGAAATTATTTGATTCATGCTGTCCTGCATATGTTGGACTTCCTCAAAAATGAGATCAAAATCTGCTGAAGATGGAGGGTTGGATTGATGAGAAGTGCTTGGTTCACTTGTTGTTTGCTGAGTAATGACCAAGGCTTGGTCAGTTATCTTGGTATCAGCAATTGGCTGAACTGAAGTATCAGTTCCAGTTATTGTCCCTTGAACCGGAGTCTCATCAGCAGTCTTTTCTTCTTGATCTAAAGATGGTGAGGGAGGATGTTGTACAGTTGATGGTGACACAACCTGAACTGATGCCTCTAGTGAATGATCAATTGATTCAACTGGCATATCAATTTGTAAGCCCTGATCAGCAGATTGGTCTGGTGGAACAATTTCGACTGAAGAAATAGTGACCTGTAGATTGGTTTGATCAGCAGAGCGATCAGACTGGATCATTAACTGGTGCACTAAAGTGGGACTCCTCTACCACTGCTTGAATCACTTCATCAATATGAGCAAGAGATAGCTCCGCTTCAGTATATAGTAGTTGTTCAACAGGTGGTGAAGGAAGCTTATCAGAAACTGGTTCTCCAGTTGGAACCAGAACTAAGGCGGATGATGGTGCTGTTTTGTCAGAGAATGCTGTTTCAACTTGTTCCTCATTGTCATCATCTGAATCTCCTTGGTAGACCACGAGTTCTTGATCCGATTCCCAAAATTTGATTCGAGATAGTATCCCCATCAGATCAGTGTCAAGCTGAGTGATTACAGCTTGATCAGCATATGCAGTAGGGGCAGTTGGCAAGTAGTTGTTCTTAAGTTTAGCAACAATTTGAGCCAACTTCTTTGCTCTCAGCTGATCAAAGAAATAGCTTTTTCTCTCCAAGGCTTGAGCAATAGTTGCAGCTTTGACCGTGCGGAGAACGAGGGCCTCCAACTTGATGAATTTTCTCAGTTCGGACTTCTCCTTCAGTTGCTTGGCAAAAACTTCAGTACGATAGGCTACCCAAGCGTCATAGGACTTAGTCTTTGCAGCAGCAAAACTGTTCACTTTTGCCCATACGAGATCAATATGAGTCTGAATTGGGTTTGAGGGTCTGGGTTCCACAATCAATTTCTCTTTTCCTTTATCACCACTCAAGATATGAGGGATTTCCAGTCCTGTTCGAGTTGATTCCACCGGTTCTATAAACTTTATCCCTTTAGGTCTTGCAGGTGCCACACCAATTGGTCGAGATATTTGAGTAACAGGAGCTTGCGTCCTAACCAATTTTTTTATGGTACTTGCTGAATCATCTTGTGGAATAATCTGCAGAGGAACTGCTTCTATAGGTTGCTGATCAGTGAAGGAAATCATTTTGTCAGTCGGACTGGTTACCTCAGAAGTTGTTTTAACCCTTTGAGTTCTTGGCTTCTTCACAATGTGAGGAGATGGAGTCTTTTCTGATTCTGATGAACTCAAAACCAACTTTCTTTTGGCAATCTGCAGTTGAGCCAACGTTTTGGTTTTCTTGACTGATTTGGGAGCGGCTAACTGAGTCCCAATTTCCTGTTTGATTTTCACAAACTGAGTAGTGGTCAAGTCCATTTTGGATTTGATTGGCATTGTGTTCTTTGCATTGAACACCTTAAATTTCGATGTTCTCTCAGAGTCCTCAGCCACTAAGCCTTTAGCTTTCAGTAAATAACTGATTTGAACTGCAAAGCCCTTGGATTGTTTAGAAGACAGAAACATATTCTTCAGAACATTAAAAATGAGACGCTTCCAGTTAAATTTTTGACCAGCCATAATAACGGTAATGGCCTGAAATTTCTCTAAAGTTAGAGCAGCGAATGATCCTGCTTTTGCCAAAATTCCTTTTGCAATAACATCAGCTAGCAATTGAACTTCATGTTTCAGTTCTTTCTTAGGATCTGAAACCTTAATCTTTCGTCCATCAATAGAAAGAGAGACTTGCATCTCTTCAATATCAGACGCCTTGACATCTGAGAGTTGTGCCATACCTTCAGAAGGTAAATGAAAGAAATCACCAAGAGAATCTTCAGAAATGATCAGCAACTGATCATTGATAGTAGACTTGATATTTCCCTCAGAATCAATCACGCCAGAAGAGTAGAAATCCTGAAGTTCTTTGGGATAGATATCCTGAGAAGATTGTCCCAAAAATGTTCTTAGACCAGCAACTTCAAGCTTCTGAAATACTTTCTGAACTTCAGCATCGCCGAAGGATAATATAGATCCAAAGTTGATGGTCATAGAATTTAGCATGAAAGCGGGAATTTGGGTTGCCATTGATAACTGATAAATTGCCTGAAAGAAAATTCGAGGAATGAGGTAGTTCTTGCCCTAAGGAGAATTTGACGTAGTCGAAAAGTAAGACTGAAAAGAGGCGGGTAATAGTACATATGTACGTGACCATTCAAACTCTGGACACGTGTCAGTCCAAAGAATTTTGAAAGAAACAAAGTAGTACGTGTGCTACAATCGTGTGTACGAATTGAGTGGTGAAGATAACTCCACGTAAAGAAAATCAAGAGTCATGATTAGTTTAGCAGACGGTCACGTCATTTGATTTGGAATAAAATTGGGTTAATTAGTTAACTTATATGAGAAGATTAGTGAAAAAGTCGACTGATAGGTCAGTTGATAAGACTGAGTTCTTTCAGTCGAGAATTTACTAACGACTGTCTTCTCAGTTAACCTCTTGAACCATTATTCCCCCTTAATCTATTAAAGCAAAATGACGGCAATAGACAGAGAATATTAATGATGAGTATGGTGCTGGGTATAGCAAACGTCACAGAGAGATGTCCTTTCGTATCCCTCCTTTGTTTTGCCCTATAAATAAGAGTGAAGGGGTTAGCCAAAATTCATCTCAGCAAGTAATTCTACACAGATAAAGATAATGGCAGAAGCTGGAAGCTCAAGTGACGCTCAGTTTACTCTGCAAGCTAGGAAGCAGTTCATAGAAGATGAAGTCTTCTACACTAGCCTTCGTTACTGGGAAGAGATGCAGGAGCTGGAGTTCCTGTATTACTCTGGACGGGTCTCCACTTTCAGGCGGAAGGCCCAACTACAAGAGGTGCGGGAGCTCCTAGAGGTTCCTGCGGGGGTGGACCTTTTTAAAGAAGGTTATCTCTACAAGCTCTTTCTTCTGAAGGAGCTGGAGATCCTCCGCCGCATCGCTGTCTCCCATGATTTCTGCAAAACTTCTTCCTCAGCACTAGCTGCATGGATGAGTTTGTGGATAGATTCTGTGGAGGAAAATATTGTGACAATGTAACCGGCTCCTCTCCTGATTAATGAAAATATTTATTATGTTTTATCGTCGTTGTTCTTTTATCTCTGCCTGCAATGATTTGTTAGAAACATAACCATAAGAACAATACAAACACTTGCTGACATCAGTTAAGAGTTCATAAGAATAAGCAACTCACTTAAATATTCAGTAAAACAACAATAAAGCTTAATCAACAAATTACGAACAATGATCATTAATTAAGATAAATCAATTAATCCAAGTATATTGCGGAAGTGAGAAAACTTAGTCTCAGCCAGTGGCTTGGTGAAGATATCAGCTGCTTGTTGTTCAGTTGAGACGTATTCCAGTCTGATTTCCTTCTTGAGAGCATGATCTCTGATGAAGTGATGTCTGACATCTATGTGTTTGGTTCGAGAGTGAAGAACTGGATTGTAGGTTATAGCAATTGTGCTTGTGTTGTCACAAAATATAGGTGATTCTTTAGCATCAACTCCATAATCTCTCAGTTGTTGCTGAATCCAGAGCAGTTGGGCACAACAGCTTCCAGCAGCAAGATATTCTGCTTCAGTTGTGGAAGTTGCTATGGATGTTTGCTTTTTGCTGAACCAAGAAATCAGTCGGTCTCCTAGAAACTGACATGATCCACTTGTACTTTTTCGATCAAGTTTACATCCTGCATAGTCTGCATCTGAATAACCAACTAAATTGAAAGATGAGTCTTTAGAATACCATAACCCAACATTTTGTGTGCCTTTAAGATATTTCAAAATACGTTTGGCAGCAGCAAAATGGGATTGCTTAGGATTTGCCTGAAATCTAGCACACATACAGACAGCAAACACAATATCAGGACGACTAGCAGTTAGATACAATAATGAACCTATTAAACCTCTGTAAAGCGTCGTCTCAACTGATATTCCCCCTTGATCAGTGTCTAGTTTAACTGATGAGCTCATGGGAGTGCTTGCAGCTGAACACGATTCCATGCCAAATTTCTTTAGTAATTCCTTTGTATATTTTGTTTGACTGATGAAGGTGCCTGAATCCAATTGTTTCACTTGTAATCCAAGAAAGAATGTCAGTTCACCCATCATGCTCATTTCGAATTTTTCCTGCATCAACTTAGCAAATTTCTCACATAATTTGGGGTTAGTTGACCCAAATATGATATCATCAACATAAATTTGAACAAGTAAGATATGATCATTCTTAGAAAATTTGAACAACGTCTTATCAACTGATCCAACAGAAAAATCATGATCAGTTAGAAATTTTGAAAGAGTTTCGTACCAAGCTCTTGGAGCTTGTTTAAGACCATATAAGGCTTTGTTCAAATGATAGACATGATCAGGAAGGTGATGATTAACAAAACCTGGAGGTTGTTCAACAAAGACTTCTTCCTGCAACTGTCCATTCAGAAATGCGCTTTTAACATCCATCTGGTACACTTTGAAATTTTTGAATGATGCATAGGCCAGGAATATTCTTATTGCTTCCAGTCTTGCAACTGGTGCATATGTCTCATCATAATCAATTCCTTCTTCCTGCCTGTATCCTTGTGCAACTAGCCTTGCTTTGTTGCGCACAACTGAACCATCCTCGTTCAGTTTGTTCCTGTATACCCATTTTGTACCTATAACAGTTTTGGAAATTGGTCTTGGAACTAAGTTCCAGACATTATTATGGATAAACTGATTTAGCTCTTCTTGCATAGCATTTATCCAGTTAGGATCAGCAAGAGCTTCATCAGTTTTCTTTGGTTCCAGTTGAGATACAAAAGCTGAATGAATGAATAAGTTAAGCAGTTTGATTTCTCGTTCTTACCGGATCAGATGGATTACCTATCACCAATTCTGGAGGATGTGATTTCTTCCATCTGAGTTCAGCATTTGTTGATTCCAAATTGGTAACTGCTTCAGTAGGTAACTGATTGGTTTCAGTTTCAGTTGGAGCTGTTTCAGTTGGCAACTGAATCTCATTTGTTTGTTCTACTAACTGATTAGCTTCCAATTCAACAGCCTGATCTAATATCTCAGGTTCAGGTGTTTGGAGATTGCTTTGATTAATATGAGTATCTTCTTCATCATCATCCTCCAAACTGATATCTGTAAATCTGTCAGCTAGCTCAACTGTATCAGTTGGCTTATCAGTTAGTACAGTTTCATCAAAAACAACATGAATAGATTCTTCAACATTTAAAGTGTTTTTGTTGAAGACTCTGTAAGCTTTACTTACTGATGAATAACCAAGAAATATTCCTTCTGCAGATTTAGCATCAAAAGCTTTTAAATGAGTTTTACCATTGTCGAGTATAAAACATCTGCAGCCGAATATTTTAAAGTAAGAAACCACACTTTTTCTTCCATGCCAGATCTCATACGGTGTTTTCAAATGATTCTTATTAATCATTGATCTGTTTTGAGTGTAACACGCAGTGTTCACTGCTTCTGCCCAAAACCTTTGAGAGATACTAGAATCAGCAAGCATTGTTCTAGCAGCTTCCTTAAGTGTTCGATTTCTCCTTTCAGCTACACCATTTTGCTGAGGAGTTCTTGCTGCTGAGAGCTCATGTTTGATTCCAGTATTCTCTAAATAGTTTGAAAGAATTTTATTGATAAATTCAGTTCCTCGATCGGATCTGATTCTGTCAATTCCAACTGATTTTTCATTTGATAATCTTTTGAAAAGCTTGATCAGTTGAGCAGCAGTTTGGTCTTTGGTCTTGAGAAAAATGACCCAAGTGAATCTAGAAAAATCATCTACAACCACCAAGGTGTATTTCATTCCCCCTAAGCTCATCACCGGTATTGGACCAAAGAGATCCATATGTAATAGTTCTAAGCATCGGGAAGAAGATTTACGACCCTTGTTCTTAAAAGAAGATTTTATTTGTTTGCCAAACTGACATGCTGAGCAAATTTTGTCTTTTGTAAAATCCATTTTGGGCAGCCCAGTCACAAGATCATGTTTACTCAAATATGCAATAGATTTGAAATTCAAGTGGTTTAACCTCTTATGCCATAACCAGTTTTTCGAAGATTTTGAGGCAATAAGACATACTGGTGCATAAGGTTGATCATTCCAGCTGACTTTGTATGTGTTTCCACATCTTTTGCCAGTTAGAATGACCTCATCAGTTGAGTTTTTGACTGAGCAAATAAGTTTGTCAAATTGAACTGAAAATCCATTATCGCATAACTGACTGATGCTTATCAGATTATACTTGAGATTTTCAACTAATAAAACATCATTAATGATAAAATTACCATGGATAAGCTTACCCTTACCCACAGTTGTACCTTTCGAGTTGTCTCCAAAACTAATCTTTGGACCATCGTATTTGATCAGTTTGGATAGCAGTTTTGAATCACCTGTCATGTGTCTTGAGCATCCACTGTCCAGATACCAAACTGAATCTTCAGTTGTACCTGTTACCTGCATTCACATACAAAATAAGATTGTGGTACCCTTTGTTTATTTGGGTCCAAAGTTGATTAGTCCTTTAGGAATCCAAACTTGGATCAGTCTGACTGACCGTCCAGTTGCTGTATTCCATATGGTCTTTCTCGTTTTGTGTGTGCTTTGTGTGTGATGCATAGGTGAATCAATATGTGATTTTGCCTTTCCCAACTGATTGTTCGGCCGATATCGTTTCTGAACAGGCTTACAGTTATAGTAGTTGGAGTATTCATTTGAAAATCGTTTTGAAATTCTTTTCGATGTTTGACCACGAAAGTCAGTTGAAATTTTTGGACTATATCCAATACCATATCTATTTGCCTTGTTCTTGTTCTCAAAGGGCGGTTCAATCAGTTTACTTGGTTCAAGCTGTTCTTGTTCCACGACTGATTTGACAAAGCGAATGAATTTTCCTTTGTCCATATTCAGTTGTGGCTGAGTATCATTGGAAGACATCTCACTTTGACTACTGAACCCTAGTCCAGTCTTGTCAGCAACTGATTTTTGCGAATTCTGAATATCAGTTAGAGCTGCTGAAGATTTATTCCAAGCCTGAATGAGCTCGTTGTGCTTTGCATTTTCAAGCATCAATTTTTGAATCAACAATTGATTCCTGCTCTTTTCAGCATTGAGCTCAGCAATTTCCCTTTTTAGACTCAACATATCAACTGACTGATCAGTTTTAGTATTGTTGTCCAAGGGATCATCTTGCTTTGCTCTGGCTTTATCAAATGATAGAGCAAGCTTTTGATACTCGCTGACCATGTCATGAAGAGTCGAAATAAGCTCTTCTCTAGTGAAATCAGTTGAGCTAAAGTCGAATACCTGCTGATTGTCTGATTGATCTTCTGTCTCATCAGCCATCAGACACTTGACTTCTTCCTCTTCTTCACTAGAACTGTATGAAGTTTCAGCTTCTGACTCATCACTGTCAGTCTCTGCCCATTTGGCTTTGCTTTCTTCAGCTACTAGCACTTCATGCTTCTTTTTATAGGTTTTCCTTTCATCCTTAGGTCTCCTTTTGTGCTCATATGATTTCTTTTTCCGTTCAGTTGAGACTTGACTGTCCTTCTTTGGTTTTGGGCAGTCAGCAATGAAATGTCCTGGCTTTCCACAGTTATAGCAAGCGTTTGAATCTTCTCTGGAGTTATTTCTTTGGTAGCTCTTCTGAAAATTTCCCTGATTCTTCCTCATGAATCTACCAAACTTTCTGATAAACAATGACATAGCATCATTGCTCAATTGATCTGCAGCTTTTTCAACTGAACCAGTTGGTTCTGTTCTTATAGCAGTTAGAGCAGTAGTTGATGAAGGTGTTGATGGTTCTGCTTCTCCTCGAGTTTGTAACTCAAACTCATAAGCTTTCAGATCAGCAAACAAATCATGAATTTCAACTTTGTTCAAGTCTTTTGATTCCCTCATGGCCATTGTCTTGACATCCCATTCCCTGGGAAGTCCTCTGATAATCTTGAGAGCCACTTCTTTATTTGTATACACTTTTCCAAGTGCATTTAGTTCATTTATGATTCCACTGGTTCTTTCATCATATTCAAGCATTGATTCTCCAGCTTTCATTTTGATGTTGTCAAACTTCTGTACAGCAACAGAAAGTTTGTTTTCCTTTGTTTGCTCATTTCCCTCGCATAACTGAATCAGCTTTTCCCATATCTCTTTTCCTGTCTTGCACATCTTGATCTTACTGAACGTTATCTTGTCCAGTGTTTTATACAGTATGTCCTTGGCTACATTGTCAAGGTTTGCTTTTCTTTTATCTTCAGCAGTCCACTCATCTCTGGGTTTTTCAATTCTATGAGGTGCCCCTTCGGTGATGGCAACTGCTGTGTTTGCTTTCAAAATTTTCATTGGCCCGTCAGTTATGACGTACCACATATCATCATCTTGTGCAGCTAAATGAGCCTGCATTCTGATTTTCCAGTCATCAAAGTCTTCCCTGGAAAACATAGGAATTTTGTTGAAAGAAGACATACTGAATCAGTTGAGAGAATATGTTCTACGACAAGATAAACTTCGCTCTGATACCACTTGATAGGATCGGTTAACTCAACGTGAAAGTGTTTAGAAGGGGGGGGGGTTGAATAAACACTTGCTAGATTAAAACTTCTTCGAAAGGTTGGGTACAGTTTTGTTACAAACTGACTCAAGTATCTCGTCGGTCGATAACAATCAGTTAAACTGAATAAAACAGTTGCGGAAAACTAACTGACTGAAAGATAGAATGAATAACTGAAAGTAAATAACACAGGAAATGTTTCTGGATGTTCGGAGACTTGAATAACTCCTACGTCACCCCTTCTATCACAAAGATAGGATATTCACTAAAAGACTTTGATCAAATACAATAACGTGTACTGACCCACTTCAGTTTGGACTTATCTATTGCCAAAACTGAAACTCTTAGTTAACAACTCTTTTACAGATCACAACTGATCTTAGCACAACTTGTACAATTTATCAAAGATTACAAAGTGCTTTTTCTAGCTCAAAACGTAGCCTGAATGCTACTGATAAAACTGATAAGCTTGAGCTTTGATTTGACGAAGTTGAGAGAATATTTTCGCAGAGTAACAGCAAGTAAAATGAGTAGTTCAGAATCGGTAGTTCTTCAGCTGCTCTCTTCGACTATTTATAGGCTTCTGTCAACGGTAACATTTATTTGAATAACAGCCGTTGTTTGCCACGTCAATATTCCCTGATAGATCGTACACTGCAACTTCTGAAATGCGGCGATCCACTACCAGTTCGCAGAAGACTGTACTATTTGTCGGTTGTCGTTTTCACTTTATGACGTGTACAGCTGAAAGATCAGCTGATAACAAATCAGTTGGCGAGAATGAACTGGCGAGAATATCTGCTGAAATATCAGTTAAGCTAGGTTCAGTTAAGTCGATCAGTTGGTAGCTTTTAGTTGCTGAATTCAGTTGAGTCTTTTGTCAAACGCCGGAATTAAGTTTCCAACACACATCATATATGCTGTTCTTGGCATGTTAGACATCATAAAATCGAAGTCGGATTAAGAAACATATTGATTATGAAATTGTTATGAATTTCAGAGTTAATTGACTGAGATGTGATGTCAGATTTGTACAGTGGTTGATTGTAAATTACTGGAATAGTAGATACTGATATGGTATTATCGGTATCACAAGATTGTACTGTTGTACTGCCAGGATATTGATACAGAGTATTGGTATTTTCATTGCCAGATTGAACATTGACAGGTTTTGCATCGGGACTTCGATTGAATCAGAGTGACAACAAGAAAGGTATAAATTAATGTTGAGTTGGGATTGCACAACTCGAGTTTGGTTTGGACTCGAGTCTCCCTAAATCACATACTTTATTTTATTGCATAGATATTTGCAGATTATCAGATTGATATGTTTTGTCTATTGAATTATAGCAGAACCAGAGTTTAGCCTAGGGCAGATCAGCCTAGCTAGGGCAGAACCGCCAAGTCTTTGTCAGAACCGCTAAGACTCTAGACTTACGGTGTGTCGAAAAGCTTAGATGTAGATCGACTTCTATTGCAGACATTCGATACAGAATACCAAGTCTAAATTAGATCGGGATCCCTAGATTAGAAATAAGATGACATAAGATACTTAGTCATTGATTTATATACAGAATTGTATTAATTCATGTAGTCAGATTTGATACATGTGTTGTTGTTTATTTATGCTTTTGTATATGTTTTATATGATTGCATGAATACATTGTTTATACTGGGATTTTATTCTCACCGGAGTATCCGGCTGTTGTCTTGTTTGTATGTGTGCATGGCAATAGGTGGGGCAGGTTCAGGGTCTCAGAGATGAAGAACGATCGAGATTAGCGTGGAGACTACGGACTTGGACTAGATATAGGGTTACAAACTTGATATAAGTTGTTAAACCTTAATTTGGACTGATTGTATATAGCACGAGACATATACTTTGTTTTATACTGTGATGTATATATGTTTGATTTCACTACGTTCCGCACTTTAAAAGAAAAATTTTTAGACCATGTTTCAGAAATTGACTAATTAGTCCCAAATGATGATTTAGAACTTGATTAGCGTCCGGGTCCCCACATAATTCCTCTATTTTGCACAAAGAATATAATTGTAGATATGATTATCAGTTGATAAAGTGTTATGCGTTGCTTTAAAAAAATTAATTATTTACTAATCACTTGAATATAAATTTTAATATGGTACAAGCTCTATTTGTTCAGACCATTGCTAATCAGCGATACAAAAACATAAAGAGTGTTCTCAGTAAATCTGTTTTTTTTTTAAAAGGAAAAACAGAATGTGCACCTAAATTTGAGGGGTTTTTTAAAAAATAATTTAATTTTAAAAAACTTTTTCAAAAATAATTTAAAAAAAAACATTTGCAAAACTAATGTAATCCGCGCTCACGGAGCGCGGACGCTGCTCACGTGGAGGAGCGTCCGCGCTCCGTAAGCACGGACGATGGTCCATGTCAGCAACATATTATTTTAGCGACGGAATTTATAAAACAACCGTCGCTGATTGCCGACGGTTTTTTTATCTCGTCTCTAGTTTAGCGACGGTTATTAAACTGTCGCAGTAATTGAATCCGCGACAGTTATTAAACCGTCGCTGATTAGCGACGGTCTTAAAACTGTCGCTAAATGCACATAAAACCGTCGCTAAAAGCGCGTAATTTCATTAGAGAATTTGCGTGCTGCGAAAAGCCATTTTTGTTGTAGTGAAGACAGATCAAAAAACAGACAAAAAATTCATCAAGAAATAGGGGTGTTCATCGGTCGGTTTTTTTTCTCTAGCTTCACTAGGCACTAGGGGTGTTCATCGGTCGGTTCGGTTTGGTTTTTCTATCAAAATGGTTATTAATCCGAACCGTTTTTCTTCAGTTCGGTTCGATTTTCTATCAAAATGGTTCGGTTATTCGCTCGATTAATTAGATTTTGATATAATTATTTAAATTAATAATATAAATATATTGTAAAATATATGTTAACTTTCTACATGTTTTCTTAGTAAAAGCTTTAAAGATAAGGTCTAAATTAATTAAGAAAACAACAGCAAACTAAAAATTATTCAAAATGGTTATTCATTCACTAAATATCATATCAAATTATATAATATAAATAAAAATATAAAAAATTTATTAATTTATTGAAATTTTGGTTTTGATATATATAATCCGAAATCGAACCTAATAAGCTTCGGTTTTAATATTTATATCCGAATTACAAAATTCAAGATCGAACCGACTGATGAACACCCCTATTTATTGATGAATTTTTTGTCTATTTTTTATTATGTCTTCACTAGAACAAAAATGGCTTTTCGCAGCGCGCAAATTCTCTAATGAAATTATGCGCTTTTAGCGACGGTTTTATGCGCTTTTAGCGACGGTTTTCAACCCGTCGCTAATTGGCGACGGTGTGATAACCGTCGCTGATGCAATTACTGCGACGGTTTATTAACTGTCGCTAAATTAGCGACGGTTTAGCGACGATATCTAAAACCGTCGGCAATTAGCGACGGTTTTATTATGAATTCCGTCGCGTACAAACATATTGTGGAAAACATTAAATTTTTGTGACATGTTCATTGATGTTTGAAATATCAAAATTAAATTTGCAAAAATGAGTTGTTATCATCCTTCTTGTCTATTCATATACTTTGATTTCTTTTGTTAGTCTCTCGATGTAATCATCTATTCAGCTATCTTGTGAATTAAATTGATTATCATATTTAAATTATAAGGTCCAAAAATAAGACGACGTAATCCAACTGCATGCAAATCTAGGAATTTCGAAAAAATGAGTAATTAATTTATTTTAATTGCTAATCAATTATGTTACTTACATGTTTACTTGCTAAATGAGATTTAATTGTCATCATGTATAAAATTGTATTTTTAAGGAATATTCAAGTTGCGATCGAGGAACGGGGACCGAGGGCTGAAAGATGTAAAATATTTTTAAATGATTATTTTTAATGATTTAAAATGTGGTCGATGCATTTTAGTATTTTTTTGAAAATAAAGGGTTTTGAGGTGATTTTATATGCAGGGACGTAAATCTTATCGGTGTTGGTTTTTCAACTAAAATGCGAACTTTTTTGCAACCTGGCTATTAAATCCACATTTTTAATGAAAGAAAACTTTGTTATAATTTTAATTCAATCCTAAAATAGATTAATGGGCCTAATTTAATTGCTTATTAGGCCTAAAGTCTAGAATAGGGATTAATTAGTATTTAAAGTACAAATTAATTGAATCCCTAAACCCTACACTCAAAACAATCGGCACCCTCTCCAAAACAATTCTGAAAAACTCCCCTCCCCTCTCACACAACACACGGCTGCACCTACACTAGCAATAGGAAGGATTTTTCGAAGGCTTCAAGGTGATCAAGCCAAAGTCGCCCCTCCGTTCTTCGTCGTCAACGATAATCCGAGCGTTTAAAACGCAAAGGCACACCCTATTCTCCTTTGCTCATCTATCATATCATATTAAACTTTGTATATTTGTATGCATAAACATCATGTGGGTTCTTGTTCAGATTTTCGAATTTCAATTCATGTGGGGTTCGAATTTTATGATTTTTGTGATTCAAATAAATTGTTTTATGCTTGGTTAAGGGGCTGCCATGATGCTTTACATGTTTAAGCAAAGATTCAACCAAAGAACTAAGCCATATGCACCACTGTGACAGCAGAAAACTGAAGGAACAAAGAAACAGAATAGCTGCACTCGGTTGTCTTGGGTTAAGGGTGATCGGGTTTGTCTTGGGAGGCAAGGGCTTGGTCTTGGCTCGGGCCAGGGCACGGCCAGGGGGTGTCACGGGTCAGGGGGTTAGTCCTAGCCCAGCTAGGACTCACGGAAGAGGGCTGGGGAAGAGTCCTTGCAAGCAAGGACTCTACCCGAGAGGAAGCCGCAGCAGCTGTCGCTTTTGCCCGGCTGCTGTGATCCAAGGGTCTGATGCATGGGGCATGGGCTGGGTTAGGAGAAGTCCTAGGGTCCAAGGCAAGTACTGGAGAGGTGGGTTAGAGAGCCAAGTCATGGGTTAGGGTCTAGACACCATAAAACGTGGGGGCCATGCACTTGCTGCTCTCGACCAGTACATGGTGAGTCTTGGGTTGCATAGTTTTGGGGTTTTTGGGTGTTGCTTTGTCAAATATAGTGCCCAGTAGGCTAAATTAACATGTTGGGCACCTTTTGGCTTGATATGGCTCGGGACGAACTCGTGAAAATTAAGAGATGGCTCGGGGTCGAAGTTTAGGGGTCAAAACGAGTTTTAAAATAAAGAATTTTTGGAAAACGACTCACGGGGGTCGAGTCGTGATCCATAAGGGCTAAAATAATATAAAAAGACTAAATTTAGAATTTAGGAATTTTATATTGAAGTTTGGTATTTTTCGTGATTTAAACACCGTTAAAATAATTAAAAAAAGATAATTGAAAAAGTCTAAGTTTTGAGCCAAATAAAATTACGAAAAAATTCACGTAAGCTTAAATAATTATTTGGGACATGTTAGAGTCATGAAATCAAGAAAATTATCGAAAACGTAAAATGTCGAAGCCAGGGGTAAAACGGTCATTTTACACCGGGAAATTAGTAAAGGTCATGGCAGTGCCCGAAATGCTGTTTTTATGTTATTATGATGATTTTGAAATGTTTATGATTTTCTCATGATTTAATTATGATTTTTAGATGTCTAAGGAATTTTTATGATTTAAGAAGACATTTAAAATACATGTTGCTTGCTTGGTTTCAAAAATGAAAATGTTACGTTATGCACAATTTTTAATAAGTGATGGGAATGAAATACGTTGAATGAAGTGAAGTGATTGTGACTAGTTCGTTAATAGTGGCGATATCGTGAGGGTGATGGTCCCAGTGGGAGCCCGACGATCGTGTTTCCATTATTACGAACAAGAGGTTAAGAGGTTAAGAGGTTTTGAGGTAAGGATAGGAATGTCGTGAGGGGAGAAGCCCATTGGGAGCCCCCGACGATCGTATTTCTATTCGATTCATGTTAGGCCAGGGCCCAGTTGACCGGTGAGAGTGTTGCTGGTGTCCCCCGCCGCCCAGTACTGTGGTTATATTTCTGATGGATCCATCGTCATGTCATGTCATGAGAGGAAAGTCACAATTAACGATCTGAATTCAACAAAGGATAAAGAAAGATGAAAAATGTTATGATTATGTCAAAAAGATTTTATGTCATGTTGAGGAAAATGTTAAAGTTTATGCATATCATGAAATGTTATTTTTACTTAAAAGTATTTTCCACTGCTATATGTTGACTGTATTATGTATTACTCGTTATCAAGATTATGGTGTGTTGAGTCTTTGACTGATGACGGATGATCTAGACTGGACTGAAGGTGCACACAACCCGAGGACCAGCGCTACATTTTCCGCATTATGATTTGAGTTTTATGTTAAAGATTTTAAGACTATATACTTATGCTTTTGAGAGGTTTTTGAGAGTTTATTATGGGCTATACTTTCAACGTTTATTGCTTTTTAGGTTTGGTAAAACGTTATACAATTTCTGGTTTGACAATTTCCTTTCAATTTTCCAATACTAGTTAGACGATTTATTTTAAAATGGTGCAAGATTATTTTTATGTGTTTGTGCATGCAATGTCTGAAAATGTGAGAGTTTAAAAAAAAATTCCTAGTACTTTTAAAGCAATAAAAGATGAGGACGTTTCAGTTGATATCAGAGCAGTGGTTCTGTAAAGGGTCGTGCCACCATCAGCGCCGGGAAGATCAGTCGTCAAGCCTCCAAGTTGTAAGTTTTACATGCTTTATGTGATTTTATGATTTAACCTGCATGAAGTTATGAATATTATGTTTACGATGCATGTTTATTAGCTTTTTGAGTATTTATGCTTAGCATGCTTAATTTGCTAATTGAGTTAGGATTTGCCGCATGATTAGAGAACTTAGATTTAAACGCATGTTGGTTACGTTAGAATTTGGAAAACATTCAGATATAATGCCTCCTAGACGTGCTCACACTCATGAGAACCAAGCCGAGAACAGTGTTAACCGACGAGGGAACAGTCAAGGAAATGCACCACCACCACCACCACCACCCCCACCGGGGGATCCTGCTACTCGTGCATTAGAAGGCATGGCTCGTCTCTTTGAGCAACAGATACAGCAGCAACAGTTGCAACAGCAGCAGTTACAACTGCAGTTACAGCAGATGCAGCAGCAGCAGCCGCCACCTAGGCCACAGCAGGATATTTATGAGCAGTTCCGGAGGCTAGGGCCAAAGGAATTCTCGGGCACCACCGATCCATTTGCTGCTGAGAGTTGGATCCGTTCGCTAGAGGTGCATTTCGGCTATCTAGACATGGGAGATGCCGACCGTGTGAGGTGCACTACTTACCTGCTGAGGGATGATGCTTCTTTATGGTGGGAAGGAGCCGAGCATGGTGTTGACCTTGCTACACTCACCTGGGCTCAGTTCAAGATGAAATTTTATGAGAAATACTTCACTGCTGATGTCCGAAGTCAGATAAAGAGGGAATTCATGACTCTCCGTCAGGGAGACGTACCTGTTGCTGACTTTGTGAAGAAGTTCGATAGGGGTTGCCACTTTGTGCCCCTTATTGCGGGAGATGCGGAGGAGAAGCTTAGGCATTTCATGGATGGCCTATGACCTACTGTTCGGGATAAAGTCATAATGATGAATCCGGGGAATTACGCTACGGCAGTTACATGTGCTTATCGGGCTGAGCAATCCTTGAGGGATATTGACTTTGAGCTACAGCGGAAGAGGCAACAACATCAGAATAATAATCAGCCTGCCAAGAAGCCGTATGCGGGACCTCCTAGACCTCAAGGGCCTCAAAAGCCCCAAGGTCAAGTTAAGAAGCCAGTGCCGCCGAAGCCACAGAATCCGGGAGCACCAAAGCCTACTGAGAGGCAACCTTGCAAGCAGTGCAACCGTTTTCATCTTGGCAAATGCGAATGGGGATCTCGTAAATGTTTCTTCTGCAAAGAGGATGGACACATAGCCAATGATTGCCCAAAAAGGATAGCAGCTACCATGGCCCGAGCTTATGTGATGAACGCCGAGAAAGCTGAAGGAGAGGCAGACACTACATTCTTCACGGGTAACCTAGTCATTTAACATTTTTATATTGCTTATTACTGCATGAAATGTTAAATTGGTTATTAAGATTGAATTGAGATTAAGTTTCAACCTAGAATAAATTAGGTTGCATGTTCTACTTAGTTGGGCCTAAGCAATGATTCTAGAAACCATAGAGAAATGATTTGAATTTGTGCCTTATTTTATGTGAAGGATGTTATGATTCCAAATAAAAAGTTTTAGGGCCAAAATTAAAGAAAATCCTGAAGAGGGGTTTCGAATTTTGCGGGCCAATGTGCAATTTTTGAAATTTAAGGGTCTAAGATGCAATAACTCGAAATTAAGGGACCTAAATGCAAAACTCTAAATTCTTAAGAATCAAAATGCAATTCTCGAACATCAAAGATTAAATCAGAACTTCGAACAATATAAGGACTTAATTGCAATAATTCGAAACTATGGGTCAATTTTGCAAAAGTCCAAAAGTTAAGGGACTAATGTGCAAATCTTCCTAGAAATGTTTAAGTTCAACACAAAATCTTCGTCCAACCTTGGGAATTAATGATAGTAAATCTTTAAGTTTCAACACGAAAAGATTTAAAAGACATTTCCATCACAGGGAGGATCATCATTCTAGGGGTAGCTACCTATGCTTTGCTAGATTCGGGAGCTACACATTCCTTCATATCAGAAACCTTCACCAAAAGACTGAATATTACTCCTCAAGTTATGGGTTTGGGTTTCAAGGTTTCGATTCCTTCTGGTGATCAGATGCTCACATCTAAGATTGTTAAGAATCTGGAGCTTCGTTTATTCAGAGATGTCGTTCGGGCAGATCTTATTGTGCTTCCTATGCCCGAATTCGATATTATACTTGGGATGGATTGGCTATCAGCGAATGGAGCTTCGATTGATTTCCGTCAGCGATCAGTATCTATCAGGCCACCCAGTGGCAATTCTTTTGTTTTCGAGGCGGCGAGAAACAAGCAAATGCCGCACATTATCTCTTGTCTTTGTGCGAGGAAGCTTATTAAGCATGGATGCCAGGCGTATCTAGCATGTGTCACCACTACACATGAATCCATCAGCCAGAGGTTAGAGGATGTTGATGTTGTGAGAGACTTTCCTAGCGTCTTTCCCGAAGACGTTTCTGGCATTCCACCCGATCGTGAGGTGGAGTTCTCTATTGATCTCATGCCGAGCACTGTTCCTATATCTAAAGCACCTTATCGTCTAGCACCCGCTGAAATGAAAGAATTGAAAGATCAAATTCAAGAACTACCAGACAAGGGTTTCATTCGCCCTAGTTACTCTCCATGGGGCGCTCCAGTGCTATTTGTGAAAAAGAAAGATGGTAGCATGCGTCTTTGCATTGATTATCGGGAGCTCCACAGGGTCACCATCAAAAATAAGTATCCATTACCGAGATTGAGGATTTATTTGACCAATTGCAAGGAGCTTCGATATTTTCAAAAATTGATCTGCGATCGGGATACCATCAGTTGAAAGTTAAGGAGTCTGATGTGCACAAGACGGCATTCCGCACCAGATATGGGCACTATGAGTTTATGGTCATGCCCTTCGGGTTGACCAATGCGCCAGCAATCTTCATTGATCTCATGAATCGCGTCTTTCAGCCGTTTCTGGATCAGTTTATTATTGTCTTCATTGATGACATTTTGATCTATTCCAAGAGCAGAGAGGAGCATAGCCGTCATTCGAATACCGCACTGCAAGTACTGCAAGATAGAAAGCTTTATGCAAAATTCAGTAAGTGCGAGTTTTGGCTTGATAGAGTGGCGTTTTTAGGCCACATCATCTCTAGTAGTGGAGTAGAGGTCGATCCAAGTAAGGTGGAAGCAGTGAGAGAGTGGCCAGTACCAAAGAGCGTCACCGAGATTCGCAGTTTCTTGGGACTAGCTGGCTACTATCGCAAGTTTATCCAGGGGTTCTCATCTATAGCGGTACCTATGACCGCCTTGACAAAGAAGAATGCAAAATTTATTGGGGACCCGAGTGCCAAGACAGTTTTGACAAGTTGAAGCAAGCCTTGATATCAGCGCCAGTGCTATCTATGCCATCAGGGCAAGGGGATTATGTTCTTTATACCGACGCTTCTAAGCTTTGTCTAGGTGCAGTTCTTATGCAAAACGACCGAGTTATCGCTTATGCGTCAAGATAGTTGAAAATTCATGAAAAGAACTACCCCACTCATGATCTTGAGCTTGCAGCAGTAGTCTTCGCATTGAAAATTTGGAGACACTACCTTTATGGGGAGAAGTGCAAAATATTCACCGATCATAAAAGTCTGAAATACTTCTTCACCCAAAAGGAGTTGAATATGAGACAGCGCAGATGGCTTGAATTTGTAAAGGACTATGACTGTGAAATTAGCTACCATCCGGGAAAAGCTAATGTAGTGGCAGATGCATTGAGTAGAAAGGCAGCAGTTATCGCTCAATTATCACTCCAAAGACCGTTGCAGTCCCAGATACAGCGGTTTGAGCTTGCAGTATATGCCAGGGGCGAGGCCCCTAATCTTGCCACGATATCAGTCCAGTCGACATTGAGAGATCAAATCAGTGATGGACAGTCCGCTGATGAGCAGTTGCAAAAGTGGAGAGCTAGAGATGAGGCCAAGGGCCGGAATCTATATTCAGTAGCGGATGGTCTAGTCCGTTATCGTGACCGTCTATGGGTTCCTAGTGACGATTCCTTGAGAAATCTTATTATGAGGGAAGCCCATGACACACCATATTCCATTCATCCGGGCAGTACAAAGATGTATAGAGATTTGCAGTTGTTATATTGGTGGCCCGGGATGAAGAGGGACATTCTGAAATATGTATCCGAGTGTTTGACTTGTCAGCAAGTCAAGGCAGAGCATCAGAGGCCAGCGGGAAAATTGAAGCCACTCCCTATTCCTGAGTGGAAATGGGAAAATATCACCATGGACTTTGTTGTGGGATTGCCTAAGACTGTTAGAGGACTGAATGCCATTTGGGTGATAGTTGATCGTCTTACGAAATCAGCGCATTTTCTTCCTATTAAGACGACATTCACCGTGGTTCAGTATGCAGAGTTGTATATTCGTGAGATAGTTCGTTTGCATGGGATTCCAGTGTCCATTGTTTCTGACAGAGACCCGCGTTTTACTTCATCTTTTTGGAAGAGTCTGCATGCAGCGATGGGGACCAAGTTATTATTCAGTACAGCGTTCCATCCTAAGACCGATGGCCAGTCAGAGAGAGTTATACAAATTTTGGAGGATCTACTGCGAGCATGTGTTATTGACTTCCAAGGCAGTTGGGAACCAAAGTTACCTCTAGTGGAGTTCACCTACAATAATAGTTTTCAATCGTCAATTGGGATGGCTCCTTTTGAGGCGCTATATGGGAGAAAATGTAGATCTCCTATTCATTGGGACGAGGTTGGGGAAAGAAGAGATATTGGTCCGGATGTGATTGAAGAGACGGCTGTGCTTGTAGTCAAAATTGGTGACAGAATGAAGACTGCACAAAGCCGACAAAAGAGTTATGCGGACAAGAGGCGAAGGGACTTAGAGTTTGCAGTGGGCGACCACGTGTTTGTGAAAATAGCACCTATGAAGGGTGTTATGCGCTTTGGCAAGAGAGGCAAGCTTAGTCCGAGATTTATTGGTCCGTTTGAGATCTTGGAGAGGATTGGGACACTAGCATATAGAGTGGCATTGCCACCCGCACTTTCTGGAGTTCACAATGTGTTCCACATTTCGATGCTGCGAAAGTACATGTCTAATCCATCGCATGTGCTTAATTATGAAACTCTTCAACTAACTTCAAACATGACTTATGAGGAAAGACCTGTCCAGATTCTGGCTAGACAAGAAAGACGATTGCGAAACAAAGTCATTCCAATTGTCAAGGTCAAGTGGCTGAATCACTCGGAAGAGGAAGCTACTTGGGAAACCGAGAGGGACTTGAAAGGTCGCTATCCGGAGTTATTCGGTAAGTTCTAATTTCGAGGACGAAATTTTATTTAAGGGGGGAGGAATTGTAAGGTCCAAAAATAAGACGACGTAATCCAACTGCATGCAAATCTAGGAATTTCGAAAAAATGAGTAATTAATTTATTTTAATTGCTAATCAATTATGTGACTTACATGTTTACTTGCTAAATGAGATTTAATTGTCATCATGCATAAAATTGTATTTTTAAGGAATATTCAAGTTGCGATCGAGGAACGGGGACCGAGGGCTGAAAGATGTAAAATATTTTTAAATGATTATTTTTAATTATTTAAAATGTGGTCGATGCATTTTAGTATTTTTTTGAAAATAAAGGGTTTTGAGGTGATTTTATATGCCGGGACGTAAATCTTATCGGTGTTGGTTTTTCAACTAAAATGCGAACTTTTTTGCAACCTGGCTATTAAATCCACATTTTTAATGAAAGAAAACTTTGTTATAATTTTAATTCAATCCTAAAATAGATTAATGGGCCTAATTTAATTGTTTATTAGGCCTAAAGTCTAGAATAGGGATTAATTAGTATTTAAAGTACAAATTAATTGAATCCCTAAACCATACACTCAAAACAATCGGCACCCTCTCCAAAACAATTCTGAAAAACTCCCCTCCCCTCTCACACAACACACGGCTGCACCTACACTAGCAATAGGAAGGATTTTTCGAAGGCTTCAAGGTGATCAAGCCAAAGTCGCCCCTCCGTTCTTCGTCGTCAACGATAATCCGAGCGTTTAAAACGCAAAGGCACACCCTAATCTCCTTTGCTCATCTATCATATCATATTAAAATTTGTATATTTGTATGCATAAACATCATGTGGGTTCTTGTTCAGATTTTCGAATTTCAATTCATGTGGGGTTCGAATTTTATGATTTTTGTGATTCAAATAAATTGTTTTATGCTTGGTTAAGGGGCTGCCATGATGCTTTACATGTTTAAGCAAAGATTCAACCAAAGAACTAAGCCATATGCACCACCGTGACAGCAGAAAACTGAAGGATTAAAAAAACAGAATAGCTGCACTCGGTTGTCTTGGGTTAAGGGTGATCGGGTTTGTCTTGGGAGGCAAGGGCTTGGTCTTGGCTCGGGCCAGGGCACGGCCAGGGGGTGTCACGGGTCAGGGGGTGAGTCCTAGCCCAGCTAGGACTCATGGAAGAGGGCTGGGGAAGAGTCCTTGCAAGCAAGGACTCTACCCGAGAGGAAGCCGCAGCAGCTGTCGCTTTTGCCCGGCTGCTGTGATCCAAGGGTCTGATGCATGGGGCATGGGCTGGGTTAGGAGAAGTCCTAGGGTCCAAGGCAAGTACTGGAGAGGTGGGTTAGAGAGCCAAGTCATGGGTTAGGGTCTAGACACCATAAAACGTGGGGGCCATGCACTTGCTGCTCTCGGCCAGTACATGGTGAGTTTTGGGTTGCGTAGTTTTGGGGTTTTTGGGTGTTGCTTTGTCAAATATTGTGCCCAGTAGGCTAAATTAACATGTTGGGCACCTTTTGGCTTGATATGGCTCGGGACGAACTCGTGAAAATTAAGAGATGGCTCGGGGTCGAAGTAAGGGCTAAAATAATATAAAAAGACTAAATTTAGAATTTAGGAATTTTATATTGAAGTTTGGTATTTTTCGGGATTAAAATACCGTTAAAATAATTAAGAAAAGATAATTGAAAAAGTCTAAGTTTTGAGCCAAATAAAATTACGAAAAAATTCACGTAAGCTTAAATAATTATTTGGGACATGTTAGAGTCATGAAATCAAGAAAATTATCAAAAACGTAAAATGTCGAAGCCAGGGGTAAAACGGTCATTTTACACCGGGAAATTAGTAAAGGTCATGGCAGTGCCCGAAATGCTGTTTTTATGTTATTATGATGATTTTGAAATGTTTATGATTTTCTCATGATTTAATTATGATTTTTAGATGTCTAAGGAATTTTTATGATTTAAGAAGACATTTAAAATACATGTTGCTTGCTTGGTTTTAAAAATGAAAATGTTACGTTATGCACGATTTTTAATAAGTGATGGGAATGAAATACGTTGAATGAAGTGAAGTGATTGTGACTAGTTCGTTAATAGTGGCGATATCGTGAGGGTGATGGTCCCAGTGGGAGCCCGACGATCGTGTTTCCATTATTACGAACAAGAGGTTAAGAGGTTTTGAGGTAAGGATAGGAATGTCGTGAGGGGAGAAGCCCATTGGGAGCCTCCCGACGATCGTATTTCTATTCGATTCATGTTAGGCCAGGGCCCAGTTGACCGGTGAGAGTGTTGCTGGTGTCCCCCGCCGCCCAGTACTGTGGTTATATTTCTGATGGATCCATCGTCATGTCATGTCATGAGAGGAAAGTCACAATTAACGATCTGAATTCAACAAAGGATAAAGAAAGATGAAAAATGTTATGATTATGTCAAAAAGATTTTATGTCATGTTGAGGAAAATGTTAAAGTTTATGCATATCATGAAATGTTATTTTTACTTAAAAGTATTTTCCACTGCTATATGTTGACTGTATTATGTATTACTCGTTATCAAGATTATGGTGTGTTGAGTCTTTGACTGATGACGGATGATCTAGACTGGACTGAAGGTGCACACAACCCGAGGACCAGCGCTACATTTTCCGCATTATGATTTGAGTTTTATGTTAAAGATTTTAAGACTATTTACTTATGCTTTTGAGAGGTTTTTGAGAGTTTAGTATGGGCTATACTTTCAACGTTTATTACTTTTTAGGTTTGGTAAAACGTTATACAATTTCTGGTTTAACAATTTCCTTTCAATTTTCCAATACTAGTTGGACGATTTATTTTAAAATGGTGCAAGATTATTTTTATGTGTTTGTGCATGCAATGTCCGAAAATGTGAGAGTTTTAAAAAAAAAATTCCTAGTACTTTTAAAGCAATAAAAGATGAGGACGTTTCATAAATATCTTAAAAACTCGAAGTTACAAAATTCATAAATACATCAAATAAATTCTCAAGTAAAAAATGTTATATCTATTGAAATCCTATCTACATTAACGAGTTTTCAAAGCTCTTTGATGACACTAATATTTTAAATGCTCTTACCGATTGTTTAATGGTTCATATTACAACTAATATTTTAGTTAAAGTTGTCACGTTCGTAAAACCATTAGCGTCAACTATATCATTAAGTGAGGCACCCTTACAACTACTACCTTGATTTATTTATTGATGTTCTTTTTTCGAATTTATGATAACAAATTTATGGAGTAGATCTATGATTAAATTTTAAGATGAACAAATACGTTATGTCCAATTTAAGACATGTTATTAAAATTCTCCTATTTTAATACCAACTCAATATTTTTTTTAACTATTTTCAATTTTATAAATTCATTGTTTTTCCATATTTTTTTTTACTTTGTTAAGCATAATGTCAACTTGAAATAGACTACAAATATAAAAGTAAATAAAAAATTACTATAACCAAAATATTATGGCTTTTAAAATTAAATTATTAAATAAGACCTAAACAAAATAAGAACATATGATTAATTGATCTTGAGATAAATATAAATTCTTATATGTTGGACTACAGAGCTGGGTAAGACACCTCAAGAATTGAGGTGCCGCCCTTACCTATATATATATAAACACATTACAATCCCCAAATAGTACTTGGGTTTTTTTTTTTTCAAAAGCCTAGCCCATTTAGAATGCAACCACAATGGAAATGCGATGGGCCTAGGCCCAAACAAATGAGAGAAAGCTTCTCTTTAAATCCACCTAGGGCTTCTCATATTCACGGCACCCTAGTAAAATAGAATAGATAGAAATTCGCGTATTCAATTTCAGAACTTGAGTGACAAAACCTAATCAGCTTTGTGGAATTACAGATGGAGGACATTACATTGCCGATTCTATTCGAGCAGGCTCAAAAGATTCACCAAATCGCCTCCGATTCTTCAATCGAACAGGTTTTAGAGTGACTGTGTATTAGATGTGTGTTATATTCTGCTATCTTTTCCTTTGAGTATTATTTCATGTATATGTTTCATTTTTAATAATTATTGTCAGGAAACTGTGAGAAACGGTTGCGAGATTTTGAGGAAATGCGAGGATATGATTGGAAAGTTGGGGTTATTTTCATCTAATGAGACGAAGGATGATATCAGTACTAACAACCTCAAATATCTTCTTGTAGGTGTTGAATATTTTTTTAATCTTCATGAAAGGCAAAGTAATCTAAATGGATGAATGTTCTGGTTTTGTTTTCCGCTTTAATCTTTAAACTCACTTTCTTGCAAATGTGATAAAAAAACGTGAGCTAATTTTCGTTTCTGTGATAATCTGATGTATTGGTCGTGTCTGAAAGTTATCATTTAAAAGTATTTAACTCATGGTCTTTGATGCAGGTTCCATATTATCTCGGTGAGCTAACAGAAAAAAATTCACAGGAGAACCGGATTCAGATTCTTAAAGCTTCACTAGCCAAGCTAAAGGTACTAGTTTTAGATTTTGGTCACACGATAAGGCAATGTGCTCAAGGAAGCTATTGATAATTTTTTGAATGTCGAATTTTCATTTGGCCATATTCTAGGAATTTATTCCATTTTGTGAAGCTATCGAACTAGTACCAGAACATGAACTGGAATCATCTATGCAATCAAGGAGCAATTCATCTGCTGATCAAAGAGCTAATTAAGAAGGTTGGCATTATTCCTCGGACATGTTTCATTGAACTTCATAATTCCATTTGTTGAATAAGTGACAGTACTCCTCTGCATCTAATACTAGGGATTTATTTCAGATTGCTCGGTTAAAACGCACAAAAGCGGCCGAGTCAAAATTGCTTGAAATAAAGGAACGGAAGGAACGTCGTGGGCGCTCAATTAGAGCATCTGCACTATCTACTCCCATTGAGAGGGGGGAACAAGATTTAGAGGATGATGACGGAGAAGAGGAAAGGGAAGTAAGTTGTTTATTGAGAATTCATTTAATTAATGTGATGTTCTTTATAGAACAGGTTTCTAGCGTGAGTTACAATATGTCTCCTGGCTCTCCTTAATGCCAAAAGCACATAATATACAATTTTATGATGCACATTTCACTGCTGCTTGTAATTAGAATACATGTGGCCAATCTATGTAGCTGCTCTGAATCGTGATAAAGAGGAAGAATTCACCATTTTATGGTCGTAATAACTTGAACAGACATATCTGGACTGGGAATTCACCTCTATTTAACACCAGCACTTTCTTGTTGGCTTTAAGGCTTATTTTTTGCTGGTCATTTATTTTTCCTCTGTGTCAGTATTATGGGGAAAATTCACCCTCGCAATTGCCTATGTCACCATCTGATACGTGCTTTTCTATTCTATTTTGAAGCATAAACATGTTAAATTGTTTGTTAGAACACATTTTTCCCTGATTGTTGTCAAAATTGTTGAAATCAATGCCCTAATTCTAAAAGGCATCCCTCAATGACACTGCTCAATTAAGAACCATTGTTTTGATTTGTTCCTCCCCTTCCCTCCATACCATTGCATGGATCATAATGATGATTGTTTGGTTACATGCCTGCAGGCATGGATAACCACCATCTCCTTGGCACTATGTAAGGTTGGTCTGGATGTTTCTGATATTTGGAGACTGTCCTTTGTATTTTTAACTTCTTTCTCTTGTTTCCTTGGTACTTACTCACATGCCTATAACAGTCGTTTGATCTGTCAGAGATGCTTAAGAAAGAGGAAGAAATGCTCTTAGATCGGCAACGGGTTTTGCGTTCCCGTCGCTAATATAGCGACGGGTTTTCTTTAACCGTCGCTATATAGCGAAGGTTTGGGCAAAACAATCGCTTATTAAATTAAGCGACGGTTTTCTTACACTGTCGCTATATAGCGACGTTTTTTTATTAAAACCGTCGTCTATTAAATTAAGCGACGGTTTATGAAAATTTGTCGCTATAATAGCGACGGTAGGATACAAGACCGTCGCACGTGGGGACGTGTAAAATACACGTCGCACAAAATGGCGATGGGTTTGTGGAACAGTCGCAATAATAGCAACGGTGTATTGTAAACCGTCGCTAATATAGCGACGCCTTTAATAAGACCGTCGCTATTATAGCGACGGGTTTAATTAAATCGTCGCTTAATTTAATATGCGACGGTTCTAATAAAAACCGTCGCTATATAGCGACGGGATATAAAAACCGTCGCTATTTGAGCAACTGTTTTACTAAAACCGTCGCTAATCCTTCCGTTTTTTTGCAGTGGGTGTACATTTTTCCAGGGACTAAAATCTACTCCTGATTTCTGAGACTTAATTCCTCTATTTTGCACAAAGGATATAATTGTAGATATGATTATCAGTTGATGAAGTGTTATGCGTTGCTTTAAAAAAATTAATTATTCACTAATCACTTGAATATAAATTTTAATATGGTACAAGCTCTAATTGTTCAGACCATTGCTAATCAGCGATACAAAAACATAAAGAGTGTTCTCAGTAAATCTGTTTTTTTTTTTTAAAAAAAAAGGAGAAACAGAATGTGCACCTAAATTTGAGGGGTTTTTTTAAAAAATAATTTAATTTTAAAAAACTTTTTCAAAAATAATTTAAAAAAAAAACATTTGCAAAACTAATGTAATCCGCGCTCACGAAGCGCAGACGCTGCTCAAGTGGAGGAGCGTCCGCGCTCCGTAAGCACAGACGATGGTCCATGTCAACAACATATTATTTTAGCGACGGAATTTATAAAAACACCGTCGCTAATTGCCAACGGTTTTTTATACCGTCGCTAGTTTAGCGACGGTTATTAAACCGTCGCTGTAATTGAATCAGCGACGGTTATTAAACTGTCGCTGATTAGCGACGGTCTTAAAACTGTCGCTAAATGCACATAAAACCGTCGCTAAAAGCGCATAATTTCATTAGAGAATTTGCGTGCTGCGAAAAACCATTTTTGTTGTAGTGAGACAGATCTAAAAACAGACAAAAAATTCATCAAGAAATAGGGGTGTTCATCGGTCGGTTTTTTTCTCTATCTTCACTAGGCACTAGGGGTATTCATCGGTCGGTTCGGTTTGGTTTTTCTATCAAAATGGTTATTAATCCGAACCATTTTTCTTCAGTTCGGTTCAATTTTCTATCAAAATGGTTCGGTTATTTCGGTCGGTTAATTAGATTTTGATATTATTATTTAAATTAATAATATAAATATATTGTAAAATATAATATGTTAACTTTCTACATGTTTTCTTAGTAAAAGCTTTAAAGATAAGGTCTAAATTAATTAAGAAAACAACAGCAAACTAAAAATTATTCAAAATAGTTCTTCATTCACTAAATATCATATCAAATTAAATAATATAAATAAAAATATAAAAAAATTTATTAATTTAATGAAATTTAGGTTTTGATATATATAATCCGAAATCGAACATAATAAGCTTCGGTTTTAGTATTTATATCCGAATTACAAAATTCAAAATCGAACCGACCGATGAACACCCCTATTTATTGATGAATTTTTTGTCTATTTTTTATTATGTCTTCACTACAACAAAAATGGCTTTTCGCAGCGCGCAAATTCTCTAATGAAATAATGCGTTTTTAGCGACGATTTTATGCGCTTTTAGCGATGGTTTTATGCGCTTTTAGCGACCGTTTGAAAACCGTCGCTAATTGGCGACGGTGTGATAACCGTCGCTGATGCAATTACAGCGACGGTTTATTAACTGTCGCTAAATTAGCGACGGTGTCTAAAATCGTCGGCAATGAGCGACGGTTTTATTATGAATTCCGTCGCGCACAAACATATTGTGAGAGACATTAAATTTTTGTGACATGTTCATTGATGTTTGAAATATCAAAATTATATTTACAAAAATGAGTTGTTATCATCCTTCTTGTCTATTCATATACTTTGATTTCTTTTGTTAGTCTCTCGATGTAATCATCTATCCAGCTATCTTGTGAATTAAATTGATTATCATATTTAAATATCTTTAAAACTCGAAGTTACAAAATTCATAAATACATCAACTAAATTCTCAAGTAAAAAATGTTATATCTATTGAAATCCTATCTACATTGACAAGTTTTCAAAGCTCTTTGATGACACTAATATTTTAAATGCTCTTACCGATTATTTAATGGTTCATATTACAACTAATATTTATTGATGTTAGCGTCAACTATATCAATAAGTGAGGCACCCTTACAACTACTACCCTGATTTATTTATTGATGTTCTTTTTTCGAATTTATGATAACAAATTTATGGAGTAGATCTATGATTAAATTTTAATATGAACAAATACGTTATGTCCAATTTGAGACTTGTTATCAAAATTCTCCTATTTTAATACCAACTCAATATTTTCCTTAACTATTTTCAATTTTATAAATTCTTTGTTTTTCCATTTTTTTTTTACTTTGTTAAGCATAATGTCACCTTGAAATAGACTACAAATATAAAAGTAAATAAAAAATTACTATAACCAAAATATTATGGCTTTTAAAATTAAATTATTAAATAAGACCTAAAAAAATATGAACATATGATTAATTGATCTTGAGATAAATATAAATGCTTATATGTTGGACTACAGAGCTGGGTAAGACACCTCAAGAATTGAGGTGCCGCCCTTACTTATATATATATAAACACATTAAAATCCCCAAATAGTACTTGGGTTTATTTTATCAAAAGCCTAGCACATTTAGAATGCAACCACAACGGAAATGCGATGGGCCTAGGCCCAAACGAATGAGATAAAGCTTCTCTTTAAATCCACCTAGGGCTTCTCATATTCACGGCACCATAGTAAAATAGAATAGATAGAAATTTTCGTATTCAATTTCAGAACTTGAGTGACAAAACCTAATCAGCTTTGTGGAATTGCAGATGGAGGATATTACGTTGCCGATTCTATTCGAGCAGGCTCAAAAGATTCACCAAATCGCCTCCGATTCTTCAATCGAACAGGTTTTACAGTGACTGTGTATTAGATGTGTGTTATATACTGCTATCTTTTCCTTTGAGTATTATTTCATGTATATGTTTCATTTTTAATAATTATTGTCAGAAAATGTGAGAAACGGTTGCGAGCTTTTGAGGAAATGCGAGGATATGATTGGAAAGTTGGGGTTATTTTCATCTAATGAGACGAAGGATGATATCAGTACTAACAACCTCAAATATCTTCTTGTAGGTGTTGTTCTGGTTTTGTTTTCCGCTTTAATCTTTAAACTCACTTTCTTGCAAATGTGATAAAAAAACGTGAGCTGATTTTCGTTTCTGTGATAATCTGATGCATTGGTCGTGTCTGAAAGTTATCATTTAAAAGTATTTAACTCATGGTCTTAGATGCAGGTTCCATATTATCTCGGTGAGCTAACAGAAAAAAATTCACAGGAGAACCGGATTCAGATTCTTAAAGCTTCACTAGCCAAGCTAAAGGTACTAGTTTTAGATTTTGGTCACACGATAAGGCAATGTGCTCAAGGAAGCTATTGATAATTTTTTGAATGTCGAATTTTCATTTGGCCATATTCTAGGAATTTATTTCATTTTGTGAAGCTATGGAGCTAGTACCAGAAGATGAACTGGAATCGTCTATGCAATCAAGGAGCAATTCATCTGCTGATCAAAGAGCTAATTAAGAAGGTTGGCATTATTCCTCGGACATGTTTCATTGAACTTCATAATTCCATTTGTTGAATAAGTGACAGTACTCCTCTGCATCTAATACTTGGGATTTATTTCAGATTGCTCGGTTCAAATGCACAAAAGCGGCCGAGTCAAAATTGCTTGAAATAAAGGAATGGAAGGAACGTCGTGGGCGCTCAACTAGAGCATCTGCACTATCTACTCCCATAGAGAGGGGGAACAAGATTTAGAGGATGATGACGGAGAAGAGGAAAGGGAAGTAAGTTGTTTATTGAGAATTCATTTAATTAATGTGATGTTCTTTATAGAATAGGTTTCTAGCGTGAGTGACACTGTGTCTCCTGGCTCTCCTTAATGCCAAAAGCACATAATATACAATTTTATGATGCACATTTCACTGCTGCTTGTAATTAGAATACATGTGGCCAATCTATGTAGCTGCTCTGAATCATGATAAAGAGGAAGAATTCACCATTTTATGGTCGTAATAACTTGAACATACATATCTGGACTGAGAATTCACCTCTATTTAACACCAGCACTTTCTTGTTGGCTTTAAGGCTTATTTTTTGCTGGTCATTTATTTTTCCTCTGTGTCAGTATTATGAGGAAAATTCACCCTCGCAATTGCCTATGTCACCATCTGATACGTGCTTTTCTATTCTATTTTGAAGCATAAACATGTTAAATTGTTTGTTATAACACATTTTTCCCTGATTGTTGTCAAAATTGTTGAAATCAATGCGCTAATTCTAAAAGGCATCTCTCAATGACACTGCTCAATTAAGAACCATTGTTTTGATTTGTTCCTCCCCTTCCCTCCATACCATTGCATGGATCATAATGATGATTGTTTGGTTACATGCCTGCAGGCATGGATAACCACCATCTCCTTGGCACTATGTATGGTTGGTCTGGATGTTTCTGATCTTTGGAGACTGTCCTTTGTATTTTTAACTTCTTTCTCTTGTTTCCTTGGTACTTACTCACATGCCTATAACAGTCGTTTGATCTGTCGGAGATGCTTAAGAAAGAGGAAGAAATGCTCTTAGATCAAGAACGGGTTTTTTGTTCCCGTCGTTAATATAGCGACGGGTTTTCTTTAACCGTCGCTATATAGCGACGGTTTGGGCAAAACAATCGCTTATTAAATTAAGCGACGGTTTTCTTACACTGTCGCTATATAGCGACGTTTTTTATTAAAACCGTCGTCTATTAAATTAAGCGACGGTTTATGAAAATTTATCGCTATAATAGCGACGGTAGGATACAAGACCGTCGCACGTCGTGACGTGTGAAATACACGTCGCACAAAATGGCGACGGGTTTGTGTAATAGTCGCAATAATAGCAACGGTGTATTGTAAACCGTCGCTAATATAGCGACGCCTTTAATAAGACCGTCGCTATTATAATGACGGGTTTAATTAAACCCTCACTTAATTTAATATGCGACGGTTCTAATAAAAACCGTCGCTATATAGCGACGGGATATAAAAACCGTCGCTATTTGAGCAACGGTTTTACTAAAACCGTCGCTAATCCTTCTGTTTTTTTTTTTTTTGCAGTGGGTGTACATTTTTCCAGGGACTAAAATCTACTCTTGATTTCTGAGACTTAATTCCTCTATTTTGCACAAAGGATATAATTGTAGATATGATTATCAGTTGATGAAGTGTTATGCGTTGCTTTAAAAAAATTAATTATTTACTAATCACTTGAATATAAATTTTACTATGGTACAAGCTCTAATTGTTCAGACCATTGCTAATAAGCGATACAAAAACATAAAGAGTGTTCTCAGTAAATTTGTTTTTTTTAAAAAAAAAAAGGAGAAACAGAATGTGCACCTAAATTTGAGGGGTTTTTTTAAAAAATAATTTAATTTTAAAAAACTTTTTCAAAAATAATTTTTAAAAAAAACATTTGCAAACCTAATGTAATCCGCGCTCACGGAGCGCGGACGCTGCTCACCTGGAGGAGCGTCCGCTCTCCGTCAGCACGGACGATGGTCCATGTCAGCAACATATTATTTTAGCGACGGAATTTATAAAAAAACCGTCGCTAATTGTCGACGGTTTTTTATACCGTCGCTAGTTTAGCGACGGTTATTAAATCGTCGCTGTAATTGAATTAGCGACGGTTATTAAACCGTCGCTGATTAGCGACGGTCTTAAAACTGTCGCTAAATGCACATAAAACCGTCGCTAAAATCGCATAATTTCGTTAGAGAATTTGCCTGTTGCGAAAAGCCATTTTTGTTGTTCATCGGTCGGTTTTTTTCTCAATCTTCACTAGGCACTAGGGGTATTCATCGGCCGGTTCGGTTTGGTTTTTCTATCAAAATGGTTATTAATCCGAACCATTTTTCTTCAGTTCGGTTCGATTTTCTATCAAAATGGTTCGGTTATTTTTGTCGGTTAATTAGATTTTGATATAATTATTTAAATTAATAATATAAATATATTGTAAAATATAATATGTTAACTTTCTACATGTTTTCTTAGTAAAAGCTTTAAAGATAAGGTCTAAATTAATTAAGAAAACAACAGCAAACTAAAAATTATTTAAAATAGTTCTTCATTCACTAAATATCATATCAAATTATGGAATATAAATCAAAATATAAAAAAATTTATTAATTTAATGAAATTTCGGTTTTGATATATATAATCCGAAATCGAACCTAATAAGCTTCTGTTTTAATATTTATATCCGAATTACAAAATTCAAAATCCAACCGACCGATGAACACCCCTATTTATTGATAAATTTTTTGTCTATTTTTTATTATGTCTTCACTACAACAAAAATGTCTTTTCGCAGCGCGCAAATTCTCTAATGAAATTATGCGCTTTTAGCGACGGTTTTATGCGCTTTTAGCGACGGTTTGAAAACCGTCGCTAATTGGCGACTGTGTGATAACCGTCGCTGATGCAATTACAACGACGGTTTAATAACTGTCGCTAAATGAGCGACGGTGTCTAAAACCGTCGGCAATTAGCGACGGTTTTATTATGAATTCCATCGCGCACAAACATATTGTGAGAAACATTAAATTTTTGTTACATGTTCATTGATGTTTGAAATATCAAAATTATATTTACAAAAATGAGTTGTTATCATCCTTCTTGTCTATTCATATACTTTGATTTCTTTTGTTAGTCTCTCGATGTAATCATCTATTCAGCTATCTTGTGAATTAAATTGATTATCATATTTAAATATCTTAAAAACTCGAAGTTACAAAATTCATAAATACATCAACTAAATTCTAAAGTAAAAAATGTTATATCTATTGAAATCCTATCTACATTAACGAGTTTTCAAAGCTCTTTGATGACACTAATATTTTAAATGCTCTTACCGATTGTTTAATGGTTCATATTACAACTAATATTTTAGTTAAAGTTGTCACGTTCGTAAAACCATTAGCTTCAACTATATCATTAAGTGAGGCACCCTTACAACTACTACCCCGATTTATTTATTGATGTTCTTTTTTCGAATTTATGATAACAAATTTATGGAGTAGATCTATGATTAAATTTTAAGATGAACAAATACGTTATGTCCAATTTGAGACTTGTTATTAAAATTCTCCTATTTTAATACCAACTCAATATTTTCCTTAACTATTTTCAATTTTATAAATTCTTTGTTTTTCCATATTTTTTTTACTTTGTTAAGCATAATGTCAACTTGAAATAGACTACAAATATAAAAGTAAATAAAAAATTACTATAACCAAAATATTATGGCTTTTAAAATTAAATTATTAAATAAGACCTAAACAAATATGAACATATGATTAATTGATCTTGAGATAAATATAAATGCTTATATGTTGGACTACAGAGCTGGGTAAGACACCTCAAGAATTGAGGTGCCGCCCTTACCTATATATATATAAACACATTACATTCCCCAAATAGTACTTGGGTTTTTTTTTTTTATCAAAAGCCTAGCCCATTTAGAATGCAACCACAATGGAAATGCGATGGGCCTAGGCCCAAACGAATGAGAGAAAGCTTTTCTTTAAATCCACCTAGGGTTTCTCATATTCACGGCACTCTAGTAAAATAGAATAGATAGAAATTCGCGTATTCAATTTCAGAACTTGAGTGACAAAACCTAATCAGCTTTGTGGAATTACAGACGGAGGACATTACGTTGCCGATTCTATTCGAGCAGGCTCAAAAGATTCACCAAATCGCCTCTGATTCTTCAATCGAACAGGTTTTAGAGTGACTGTGTATTAGATGTGTGTTATATTCTATAACGGTCCTAAAACTCCTTGCTTGAAAATTTGCGGAAAAATTAAAAAATTTCTTTTTAAAAGAACTTAAATGACCTCATTCATAAAATCAACTGATAAATCGAGTTCAATGTTTAAAATCTAGTAGCGGAAGAAAATAAAGTTTTGCCAAAAATAACAATTTAAAGAATATCCAACAACTGATAAAAATGTTTGAGCATAAAATGGCAACTGCTGAAACTGAGGTCCTCGGGTGCCACTACTGCCGACCCAAGCTGGCTCACTGGTCCCCGCCCTCGGCCCCCTGCTCATCAGTACCTACAACAATCAAGTCTAGTGAGCCTAAAGACTCAGCATGCATATATCGCAGGTAACGAGTAAAATCTGAAGTAAAATATGCATGGGATAAAATATCATGTCATGAGGCATGCTGAAAATAATCTGTACTGAGCAATTATATTACGTGCATAACTGAACTGAAAATCACAGTAAAAATATTTGCTCCTTGGAGCCCTGTACTGAAATAACTGGTAAAATTTTCTGTTGAGATTATGGTGTACGCCTGTGGCCCCTGCACTAAGCTGAACTGATCGGTAACTGGCTACCGGGGAGTCTGAAACTGAACTGAGCTGGCCGGTCACTGGCGACCGGGTGGTACCAAACTGAACTGAGCGGTCACTGGCGACCGTATAAAATAATACTCCCACATAGTGAATGAACCACAAGCCATATCGCTTAAATTTCAAAATAATCATTTTCTATTTAATGCACGTAAAATAATTAACTGGCATAATGAAAATTCCTGTAATTTTACCAACTGAATTATATTGGATCGTCCCCAGGCTTGCTGCAACCTAACGGTGTCATGTAAATATGCAATATATTTTTCTTGACCAAATTATGCAATTAAGTTTGAAAATGCGACAATCACGTCCAACGTCTTCGTATTTAATCATGACCCCGAACCGACCCGAACCAACACTGAACCAACGTGACGTCATGATTAAAATACGCCTAAAATTATGAATTTATGCTCCTAATATGATGAGGGTCGAAATCTAGGTGAATGGAGGCCAAAACATGAAACGCTCTTTCGAGTGTCAATTTGGCACATCGCACCGTAAATTCTCGTACGACCTCAAAAATGATCCAAATCACGAACGGTCAAAAACATGACCTTTCTAACTCAATGGGGCACTGTCCAGTCCAAGGCCATAGGCTAAAATCCAACCGAGAACTCGAACGAGCCACCGAACCGACACAGCAAGTTTCTGTCCCAAAAATAAAGCAACTTTGCTTGGCTTGCTTGCGTCATTTGCAAGGCTAATGGCCATTGGGGCTTGAACCACCGACCAAAACCTCTCCAAAACGTCCCAAGGAATGATTTGAATCATGGATAAGGGCCCTAGGCCAGCCACAATCCGCATCACACCATAACTCAACCGAAACTCCAACCGAGAACCAACGTGCATGCGTGTGTAGTGTTTTGCATTGATCGATGTCTTGCGTCGTTCCAGTGGCCATTTGATTGACCATGGCACGATCTAGACATCTAGGAGCATGGTATGAACTGTGGCTAAGGGCCATAGGCCAACCAATATTCATACCAAGCAACCCAAAACCGAAACCGTATGCTGAAAAATGGAAGGGGCCGAAGGGATATAGGGGCTGTTCTTGATGTTTTGATTAAAAACCGAGGAGCCATGGACCAAGCCACCAAAAGGGCAACTTAGTCACGTCTTAGACATGCTAGGGGAGTGATCTAACCATGGCTATAGGCCCTTGGGGCAGCCAAGATCAGATCCTTCCTCCTTGCCAACAAGCTGAATTTCGAAACTCAAATGGACCAAATGAGAAGTTGCTGTCCATTTCTGAATTTCCAGCAACCATGGACTTGAACGAATGGACCAATCTGATCCTAATGAATCCTATTACGTGTATGGATGTCGCCTTGGGATCCTGGAGTCGAACTATCACCTGAAACTAACAAACAAAGAAAAACGTGAAGCTTGCCAAGGAGTATAAAAAATTCTGCATGCATTTATTTTCTGAAAATTCTATCATGTTTCGGTTTTATGCACAAAAAGATGATCATGTAACGTTAAATAGATGATAATAGGACTTGATTGAGGTTTTGAAAGGATCTAGACATGCCTTGGTTATCGTTTGAAATAGAAACGAAAAGAAGAGACGAGACGGCGCGGAGGAGACGGAGTTGCTTGCTTTTCTTCCTTCCTAAGCTCTCGATTTTCTCTCTTTTTTATTTTCTAGCTATGCCTCACGACTTTCTAATCTGAAATGGGTCTGAATTTTCTAAATAATGGAGGGGTGATAGTGGTTAAGAGGGTGAGGAGAAGGGGTGCACAAAATAAGGGAGGATCAAGACCAAGTCTTCTCATTTGAATTTTGAATTCTAGTTTGATATCAACTCTTCTTGGGTGATTCTAGAATGGTGTATTGGCCGATTATATCCATCCTAATCTAGACTAGGATCATGCTAATTAATTAATAATGGAGGTTGATAGATAATTAGAATTATTAGCATGCTAAAAGATGGCAAAGAATTGGTCAAGGGTGAGTTGGCAAGAAATTGTTTGATCTTCTAGGGGGGGTGGTCGAAATCTTCAATTAAAATGGATGGGGAGGGTTATTTATCTAGTCAACTAATAATCCTTAAAAGCCTTACTAATACTTTAATTAATTTAGTGAGCTAACCCCTTAATTATGCAACTTAAATGGGCTTATTTCTTAATCACTTCAAGCAACTTAAATTAAATCCTCAAAGCTCCCTTTTTAACTTAAATGAACTTACTTGCTAGCTAAATTAACTTCTGGAAATATTTCTCGAATCTTAAATTCTATCTCAAAACTCCAACTCCAATCCGGCCTCACTGAAATAACTGAAATGCTAAAAAATCAAACTACTAAACTGAAATAATAAAATAATTAACTTCAAAGAAATGCATTTAAAATAATCATGCAATGAAGTCAATTAAATTTAAAAATCTAGAATTATGCATGGCTTATACGTAGACTGATTTACGGGTTCTACAATCCTTTCCCCCTTAAAAGAAATTTCGTCCTCGAAATTAGAACTCACCGAATAACTCTGGGTAACGATCTCTCATCTCCGGCTCAGACTCCCACGTAGCTTCCTCCTCAGAATGGTTGAGCCATTTGACTTTGACTCGCTTAACCAGCCTGTTACGAAGCTTCTTCTCCTGCCGGTCTAGGATCTGCACTGGTCTCTCCTCATAAGACAAGTTCGGAGTAAGTTGCAACGGCTCAAAGTTCAGCACATGCGAAGGATTTGCCATGTACTTTCTTAGCATGGAGACGTGGAACACAATGTGTACTCCGGCCAGATTCGGCGGAAGAGCCACACGATAAGCTAGCGTTCCAACTCTGTCAAGGATCTCAAACGATCCAATGAATCTCAGACCGAGCTTCCCTTTCTTGCCAAATCTCATGACACCCTTCATAGGTGCCACTTTCACAAAGACATGATCTCCCACTGCAAACTCTAAATCTCTCCTCCGCTGATCGGCATAACTTTTCTGTCGGCTCTGAGCAGTCCTCATCCTATCACGGATCTTGACTACTACATCTGCTGCCTGCTGAACAATCTCGGGACCCAACTCTGCTCTCTCTCCTACTTCATCTCAATGAACAGGAGATCTGCACTTGCGGCCATACATTGCTTCATACGGAGCCATACCAATAGAAGACTGGAAACTGTTGTTATAGGTGAACTCTACCAATGGTAAGTTCGACTCCCAACTCCCTGAGAAGTCAATCACACAAGCACGGAGAAGATCCTCCAAAATCTGAATGACTCGCTCTGACTGTCCATCTGTCTGCGGATGGAAATCTGTGCTAAACAGCAACTTCGTACCCATGGTCGAATGTAAACTCTTCCAAAAGGAGGAACTAAATATGGGGTCTCTGTCAGATACAATCGAAATTGGAATACCATGAAGTCGGACTATCTCCCGGATATATAACTCTGCATACTGAACCATGGTGAAAGTCGTCTTAATAGGCAAGAAGTGCGCTGATTTGGTAAGACGATCTACAATCACCCAGATGGCATTCGATCCTCTGGCTGACCTCGGCAATCCGGTCACAAAGTCCATGGTAACATTCTCCCACTTTCACTCGGGAATGGGAAGAGGCTTGAGCAAACCTGCTGGTCTTTGATGCTCGGCCTTCACTAACTGACAAGTCAAGCACTCGGATACAAAACGCCTGATGTCCTTCTTCATCCCAGGCCACCAGTACAATAGCTGCAGATCTTGGTACATCTTGGTAATCCCAGGGTGAATAGAGTACGGCGACATATGGGCCTCTGATAAGATGTCTGCTCAGATAGCATCACTGCTAGGAACCCATATCCTGTCTCGGTATCTCACAATACCGTCGCTGACTCTATACAAGACACTGCCCTTGGCTTCATTTCTCTTCTTCCACTGTGCTAATTGCTCATCTGCTGACTGATCACTGCGAATACGGTCAAGAAGAGAGGACTGAATGGTCAAGGTAGATAGACGAGGAACTCTACCTTGAGGATATGACTCTAGATCAAACCTCTGCATCTCAATCTGAAGAGGTTTCTGAATCGTCAAATGAGCCATCACTGCGACTTTTCTGCTCAGTGCATCTGCAACTACATTAGCTTTACCCGGGTGGTAGCTAATGTCACAGTCGTAGTCTTTCACAAGCTCCAACCAACGCCTCTGACGCATGTTCAGCTCCTTCTGCGTAAAGAAATACTTGAGGCTCTTGTGGTCGGTAAAGATCTGGCATTTCTCTCCATACAAATAATGCCTCCAAATCTTCAAGGCAAAAACTACTGCGGCCAACTCTAGATCATGGGTGGGGTAATTCTTCTCATGGACCTTCAGCTGTCGAGAAGCATATGCTATCACTTTCCCATGCTGCATCAATACTGTGCCAAGACCGAGCTTCGAAGCATCGGTATAAAGGACAAACTCGCCGGGCCCTGATGGCATGGCCAATACTGGTGCGGAGATAAGAGCTTGCTTCAAAGTATCGAAGCTCTTCTGATAGTCATCGCTCCACACAAACTTCACATTCTTCTTTGTCAATGACGTGAGTGGAACGACAATGGAGGAGAATCCCTGAATGAACTTCCTGTAATATCCTGCTAGCCCCAGAAAACTGCGGATCTCGGATGCATTTTGCGGCACAACCCAATCTCTGACTACAGCGACTTTCGCTGGGTCTACCTCAATGCCACTATTAGAAACAATGTGGCCTAAGAACGCCACCTTCTCTAACCAGAATTCGCACTTACTGAACTTTGTGAATAACTTGTGCTTCTGCAAGGTCTGCAGCACTGTGGTCAGATGTTTGCTGTGATCCTCCTGATTCTTGGAGTAGACGAGGATGTCGTCTATGAATACTATCACAAACTGGTCAAGATACGGCTGAAATACGCGATTCATGAGATCCATGAAGATCGCTGACGCATTCGTCAGACCGAACGGCATCACAAGGAACTCGTAGTGACCATAACGAGTCCTGAAAGATGTCTTCGAGACATCAGCATCTCTCACCCTTAACTGATGATAACCAGAACGCAGATCTATCTTGGAGAAAATCGAAGCTCCCTGCAACTGGTCAAACAGATCCTCAATCCTCGGCAGTAGGTACTTGTTCTTCACTGTAACCCTGTTCAACTCCCGGTAGTCAATACAAAGCCTCATAGAGCCGTCTTTCTTCTTAACAAATAAGACTGGCGCGCCCCAAGGTGAAAAACTCGGGCGAATGAACTCCTTGTCCAGAAGTTCTTGTATCTGCTTCTTAAGCTCTGCCATCTCTGTCAGTGCTAATCGGTACGGCGCTTTGGAGATCGGAGCCGTACCTGGCATAAGCTCAATGGAAAACTCCACCTCTCTCTCGGGTGGCATACCAGAGACGTCTTCGAGAAAAACATCTAGGAAATCTCGGACAATCGGAACATCTGAGGCTGACTGGTTGGGTTTATCGGGGACAGATAAAAAGGTCGCTAGAAATGCCCGACACCCTCTATGCATGAGCTTCCTAGCCTGAACATAAGGAATAATGCGCGGTAAAAGAAAGTACCTGTCCGGCTCAAATAAGAACTGCGCCATTCCAGGCGGTCGGACAAGAACAGATCTCCGCTGGAAGTCTATCAACACTCTGTTCCTCAATAGCCAGTCCATCCCTAGGATGATGTCAAATTCTGGCATCGGTAGCACAATCAGGTCTGCATAAACAAGATTACCGTGCAGCTCCATATCTATATCTCGGATAACATTGGTAGCTGCCATCTCCTCGCCTGACGGAAACACTACTGAAAGGCTATGTCTAGCCCAATGGTCTTGATCTTGAGAAAGTTTGCAAAGACCTCCGAAATAAACGAGTGAGTGGCCCCTGAATCTATCAAGGCCTTGGTAGCGGAACCAGATATAAAAATTCTCCTTGAAAGGTCGGAACTCTAAGTTGAATCCAATAGCTACAAGAACTAAACTTATAGACATGCAAAGGTCAAAGGTCTTCTAACTTAATTCCCCAGAAATAAATATGAGTAGAGCATGCGATCCTATAACCGTTCTAAGTTCAAAAATATTAATCCCGATCCCCAAAACGCTGAAATTCGAATAAAATCTTAATGCTTAAAGGTACCTGTCAACAACATAGTCTCCGGGTTTGTTTCCGCGGCATGGAGAGCAAAAACTCTGCCTTGAGTAGGCAGATTTCTCTGAGGGCAATGCAGCAACATGTGGTCTGGGCTGCCACACTTAAAACACTTTCCTGAGCCAGACTTACACGCTCCAGGATGGCGGCGTGAGCACCTGGGGAAAACTGGGTGCTCAAAAGTCCTCAAGGCTGGGCGTCCATGCTGCTGCTGCTGCTGGCCTCTGTTTCTCGGCGGTCCGTGAAAAGGCCTCTTATTCTGCTGCTGATGCTGATGAGGAGGAGGGCGGTGCGGTGCCTGGACTGGGCGCTTGCCCTGGCGATCCCTCTCGATATCCCGCAGATCCTGCTCTGCGGCTAAGGCCATGGAGACGGCAATCTCATAATTAGCAGGGTCAGACACCCTAACATCCCGGCGCAAGATCGGCTGTAAACCCACCAGGAAATGCATCAACTTGGCCCTGGCATCATTCGCAATCAGGGGCACAAAGTGACAGCCCCTCTCGAACTTACGGATGAACTCCGTAACCGTCATATCCCCTTGTCTCAGGCTCATGAACTCGATGGTCAACCTGGTGCGAACTTCCTCCGCAAAATACTTGGAGTAGAAAACCTCCGTAAAGCGTACCCAAGTAAGTGTAGCCAAGTTCAGGGCTACTGCTGCTCCTTCCCACTATAAGCGGGCATCTCCAGTGAACAGATAGGTGGCGCATCTAACTCTGTCTGCATCTCCAAGCTCCATAAACTCGAAGATGACCTCGAGGGATTTGATCCATCCCTCAGCAATCATGGGTTCCGACGTCCCAGAAAACTCCTTCGGACGCATTTTCATAAACATCTCATAAACAGCCTCGGGCCCTGTCGGCCTGGCTGCGGCTGCGGCTGCGGCTGTGGCTGCGGCATGGTTCCCCGCAAACTGTGCGAAGAACTGCGTCATCCCAGCTAGCATCTGGGCATGCATATCCGGTGGAGGTGGAGGAGGAGGAGGAGGAGGAGGAGGTGCCTGCCTCTCCTGTCCCTGATCATCATCGTCCTCGCGACGGTGCTCGCCACCACCTCTCGGGCGTCCAACTTGACGTCTAGGGGGCATACTGTTCCAACATAACCCATAATTCCATAATTTCTTTTAAATGAACACTGAAATACTGAAAATCTGATCGAAACTATTTCATGGAAGCATGCTGTCAAAATAATTCGTGCTTTAAATAAAATGCTGAAATGTAAAACTTACAGACCGAAGACGTGACTTCGTGAGCTTCTCGTGGTCAGTAGTATTGTAACCCTTTACAAGAACATAGGCTCTGATACCAGCTATAACGGCCCTAAAACTCCTTGCTTGAAAATTTGCGGAAAAATTAAAAATTTTCTTTTTAAAAGAACTTAAATGGCCTCATTCATAAAATCAACTGATAAATCGAGTTCAATGTTTAAAATCTAGCAGCGGAAGAAAATAAAGTTTTGCCAAAAATAACAATTTAAAGAATATCCAACAACTGATAAAAATGTTTGAGCATAAAATGGCAACTGCTAAAACTGAGGTCCTCGGGTGCCACTACTGTCGACCCAAGCTGGCTCACTAGTCCCCGCCCTCGGCCCCCTGCTCATCAGTACCTACAACAATCAAGTCTAGTGAGCCTAAAGACTCAGCATGCATATATCGCAGGTAACGAGTAAAATCTGAAGTAAAATATGCATGGGATAAAATATCATGTCATGAGGCATGCTGAAAATAATCTGTACTGAGCAATTATAATACGTGCATAACTGAACTGAAAATCACAGTAAAAATATGTGCTCCTTGGAGTCTTGTACTGAAATAACTGGTAAAATTTTCTGTTGAGATTATGGTCTACGCCTGTGGCCCCTGCACTAAGCTGAACTGATCGGTAACTGGCTACCGGGGAGTCTGAAACTGAACTGAGCTGGCCGGTCACTGGCGACCGGGTGGTACCAAACTGAACTGAGCGGTCACTGGCGACCGTATAAAATAATAATCCCACATAGTGAATGAACCACAAGCCATATCGCATAAATCTCAAAATAATCATTTTCTATTTAATGCACGTAAAATAATTAACTGGCATAATGAAAATTCCTGTAATTTTACCAACTGGATTGGATTGGATCGTCCCCAGGCTTGCTGCAACCTAACGGTGTCATGTAAATATGCAATATATTTTTCTTGACCAAATTATGCAATTAAGTTTGAAAATGCGACAATCACGTCCAAAGTCTTCGTATTTAATCATGACCTCGAACCAACCCGAACCAACACTGAACCAACGTGACGTCATGATTAAAATACGCCTAAAATTATGAATTTATGCTCCTAATATGATGAGGGTCGAAATCTAGGTGAATGGAGGCCAAAACATGAAACGCTCTTTCGAGAGTCAATTTGGCACATCGCACCGTAAATTCTCGTATGACCTCAAAATTGATCCAAATCACAAACGGTCAAAAACATGACCTTTCTAACTCAATGGGGCACTGTCCAGTCCAATGCCATAGGCTAAAAGCCAACCGAGAACTCGAACGAGCCACCGAACCGACACAGCAAGTTGCTGTCCCAAAAATACAGCAACCTTGCTTGGCTTGCTTGCGTCGTTTGCAAGGCTAATGGCCATTGGGGCTTGAACCACCGACCAAAACCTCTCCACAACGTCCCAAGGAATGATTTGAGCCATGGATAAGGGCCCTAGGCCAGCCACAATCCGCATCACACCATAACTCAACCGAAACTCCAACCGAGAACCAACGTGCATGCGTGTGTAGTGTTTTGCATTGATCGATGTCTTGCGTCGTTCCAGTGGCCATTTGATTGACCATGGCACGATCTAGACATCTAGGAGCATGGTATTAACCGTGGCTAAGGGCCATAGGCCAACCAAGATCCATACCAAGCAACCCAAAACCGAAACCGTATGCTGAAAAATGGAAGGGGCCGAAGGGATATATGGGCTGTTCTTGATGTTTTGATTAAAAACCGAGGAGCCATGGACCAAACCACCAAAAGGGTGACTTAGTCACGTCTTAGACATGCAAGGGGAGTGATCTAACCATGGCTATAGGCCCTTGGGGCAGCCAAGATCAGATCCTTCCTCCTTGCCAACAAGCTGAATTTCGAAACTCAAATGGACCAAATGAGAAGTTGCTGTCCATTTCTGAATTTTCAGCAACCATGGACTTTAATGAACGGACCAATCTGATCCTAATGTATCCTATTACGTGTATGGATGTCGCCTTGGGAGCCTGGAGTCGAACCAATCACCTGAAACTCACAAACAAAGAAAAACGTGAAGCTTGCCAAGGAGTATAAAAAATTCTGCATGCATTTCTTTTCTGAAAATTCTGTCATGTTTCGGTTTATGCACAAAAAGATGATCATGTCACGTTAAATAGATGATAATAGGACTTGATTGAGGTTTTGAAAGGATCTAGACATGCCTTGGTTATCGTTTGAAATATAAACGAAAAGAAGAGACGAGACGGCGCGGAGGAGACGGAGTTGCTTGCTTTTCTTCCTTCCTAAGCTCTCGATTTTCTCTTCTTTTTTTTTTCTAGCTATGCCTCACGACTTTCTAATCTGAAATGGGTCTGAATTTTCGAAATAATGGAGGGGTGATAGTGGTTAAGAGGGTGAGGAGAAGGGGTGAACAAAATAAGGGAGAATCAAGACCAAGTCTTCTCATTTGAATTTTGAATTCTAGTTTGATATCAACTCTTCTTGGGTGCTTCTAGAATGGTGTAGTGGCCGATTATATCCATCCTAATCTAGACTAGGATCATGCTAATTAATTAATAAATGGAGGTTGATAGATAATTAGAATTATTAGCATGCTAAAAGATAGCAAAGAATTGGTCAAGGGTGAGTTGGCAAGGAATTGTTAGATCTTCTAGGGGGTGGTCGAAATCTTCAATTAAAATGGATGGGGAGGGTTGTTTATCTAGTCAACTAATAATCCTTAAAAGCATTACTAATCCTTTAATTAATTTAGTGAGCTAACCCCTTAATTATGCAACTTAAATGAGCTTATTTCTTAATCACTTCAAGCAACTTAAATTAAATCCTCAAACCTCCCTTTTTAACTTAAATGAACTTACTTGCTAGCTAAATTAACTTCTGGAAATATTTCTCGAATCTTAAATTCTATCTCAAAACTCCAACTCCAGTCCGGCCTCACTGAAATAACTGAAATGCTAAAAAATAAAACTATTGAACTGAAATAATAAAATAATTAACTTCAAAGAAATGCATTTAAAATAATCATGCAATGAAGTCAATTAAATTTTAAAAATCTAGAATTATGCATGGCTTATACGTAGACTGATTTACGGGTTCTACATATTCTGCTATCTTTTCCTTTGAGTATTATTTCATGTATATGTTTCATTTTTAATAATTATTGTCAGGAAACTGTGAGAAACGGTTGCGAGCTTTTGAGGAAATGCGAGGATATGATTGGAAAGTTGGGGTTATTTTCATCTAATGAGACGAAGGATGATATCAGTACTAACAACCTCAAATATCTTCTTGTAGGTGTTGAATATTTTTTTAATCTTCATGAAAGGCAAAGTGATCTAAATTGATGAATGTTCTGGTTTTGTTTTCCGCTTTAATCTTTAAACTCACTTTCTTGCAAATGTGATAAAAAAAAACGTGAGCTGATTTTCGTTTCTGTGATCATCTGATGTATTGGTCGTGTCTAAAAGTTATCATTTAAAAGTATTTAACTCATGGTCTTTGATGCAGGTTCCATATTATCTCGGTGAGCTAACAGAAAAAAATTCACAGGAGAACCGGATTCAGATTCTTAAAGCTTCACTAGCCAAGCTAAAGTTACTAGTTTTAGATTTTGGTCACACGATAAGGCAATGTGCTCAAGGAAGCTATTGATAATTTTTTGAATGTCGAATTTTCATTTGGCAATATTCTAGGAATTTATTTCATTTTGTGAAGCTATGGAGCTAGTACCAGAAGATGAACTGGAATCATCTATGCAATCAAGGAGCAATTCATCTGCTGATCAAAGAGCTAATTAAGAAGGTTGGCATTCTTCCTCGGACATGTTTCATTGAACTTCGTAGTTCCATTTGTTGAATAAGTGACAGTACTCCTCTGCATCTAATACTTGGGATTTATTTCAGATTGCTCGGTTCAAACGCACAAAAGCGGCCGAGTCAAAATTGCTTGAAATAAAGGAACGGAAGGAACGTCGTGGGCGCTCAACTAGAGCATTTGCACTATCTACTCCCATAGAGAGGGGGGAACAAGATTTAGAGGATGATGACGGAGAAGAGGAAAGGGAAGTAAGTTGTTTATTGAGAATTCATTTAATTAATGTGATGTTCTTTATAGAATAGGTTTCAAGCGTGAGTTACACTGTGTCTCCTGGCTCTCCTTAATTCCAAAAGCACATAATATACAATTTTATGATGCACATTTCACTGCTGCTTGTAATAAGAATACATGTGGCCGATCTATGTAGTTGCTCTGAATCATGATAAAGAGGAAGAATTCACAATTTTATGGTCGTAATAACTTGAACAAACATATCTGGACTGAGAATTCACCTCTATTTAACACCAGCACTTTCTTGTTGGCTTTAAGGCTTATTTTTTGCTGGTCATTTATTTTTCCTCTGTGTCAGTATTATGAGGAAAATTCACCCTCGCAATTGCCTATGTCACCATCTGATACGTGCTTTTCTATTCTATTTTGAAGCATAAACATGTTAAATTGTTTGTTATAACACATTTTTCCCTGATTGTCGTCAAAATTGTTGAAATCAATGCGTTAATTCTAAAAGGCATCCCTCAATGACACTGCTCAATTAAGAACCATTGTTTTGATTTGTTCCTCCCCTTCCTTCCATACCAGTGCATGGATCATAATGATGATTGTTTGGTTACATGCCTGCAGGCATAGATAACCACCATCTCCTTGGCACTATATAAGGTTGGTCTGGATGTTTCTGATCTTTGGAGACTGTCCTTTGTATTTTTAACTTCTTTCTCTAGTTTCCTTGGTACTTAATCACTTGCCTATAACAGTCGTTTGATCTGTCGGAGATGCTTAAGAAAGAGGAAGAAATGCTCTTAGATGGGCAACGGGTTTTGCGTTCCCGTCGCTAATATAGCGACGGGTTTTCTTTAGCCGTCGCTATATAGCGACGGTTTGGACAAAACAATCGCTTATTAAATTAAGCGACGATTTTCTTACACTGTCGCTATATAGCGACGTTTTTTTATTAAAATCGTCTTCTATTAAATTAAGAGACGGTTAATGAAAATTTGTCGCTATAATAGCGACGGTAGGATACAAGACCGTCGCACGTGGTGACGTGTAAAATACACGTCGCACAAAGGCGACGTGTTTGTTGAACAGTCGCAATAATAGCCACGGTGTATTGTAAACCGACGGCCTTAATAAGACCGTCGCTATTATAGCGACGGGTTTAATTAAACCGTCGCTTAATTTAATATGCGACGGTTTTAATAAAAACCGTCGCTATATATAAACCGTCGCTATTTGAGCAACGGTTTTACTAAAACCGTCGCTAATCCTTCCGTTTTTTTACAGTGGGTGTACATTTTTCGAGGGACTAAAATATACTCCCGATTTTTGAGACTTAATTCCTCTATTTTGCACAAAGGATATAATTGTAGATATGATTATCAGTGGATGAAGTGTTATGCGTTGCTTTAAAAAAATTAATTTTTTACTAATCACTTGAATATAAATTTTAATATGGTACAAGCTCTAATTGTTCAGACCATTGCTAATCAGCGATACAAAAACATAAAGAGTGTTCTCAGTAAATCTGTTTTTTTTTTAAAAAAAAAGGAGAAACAGAATGTGCACCTAAATTTGAGGGGTTTTTTTAAAAAATAATTTAATTTTAAAAAACTTTTTCAAAAATAATTTTAAAAAAAAACATTTGCAAAACTAATGTAATCCGTGCTCACGAAGCGCGGACGCTGTTCACGTGGTGGAGCGTCCACGCTCCGTCAGCATTGACGATGGTCCATGTCAGCAACATATTATTTTAGCGACGGAATTTATAAAAAAACCTTCGCTGATTGCCGACCGTTTTTTATACCGTCGCTAGTTTAGCAACGGTTATTAAACCGTCGCTGTAATTGAATCAGCGACGGTTATTAAACTGTCGCTGATTAGTGACGGTCTTAAAACTGTCGCTAAATGCACATAAAATCGTCGCTAAAAGTGCATAATTTCATTAGAGAATTTGCGTGCTGCGAAAAGCCATTTTTGTTGTAGTGAAGACAGATCAAAAAACAGACAAAAAATTCATCAAGAAATATGGGTGTTCATCGGTCGGCTTTTTTCTCTATCTTCACAAGGCACTAGGGGTGTTCATTGGTCGGTTCGGTTTGGTTTGGTTTTTCTATCAAAATGGTTATTAATCCGAACCATTTTTTTTCAGTTCGGTTCGATTTTCTATCAAAATTGTTCGGTTATTTCGGTCGTTTAATTAGATTTTGATATAATTATTTAAATTAATAATATAAATATATTGTAAAATATAATATGTTAACTTTCTACATGTTTTCTTAGTAAAAGCTTTAAAGATAAGGTCTAAATTAATTAAGAAAACAACAGCAAACTAAAAATTATTCAAAATGGTTCTTCATTCACTAAATATCATATCAAATTATATAATATAAATAAAAATATAAAAAAAATTATTAATTTAATGAAATTTCGGTTTTGATATATATAATCCGAAATCGAACCTAATAAGCTTCGGTTTTAATATTTATATCCGAATTACAAAATTCAAAATCGAACCGACCGATGAACACCCCTATTTATTGATGAATTTTTTGTCTATTTTTTATTATGTTTTCACTACAACAAAAATGGCTTTTCGCAGCGCGCAAATTCTCTAATGAAATTATGGGCTTTTAGCGACGGTTTTATCCGTTTTTAGTGACGGTTTTATGCGCTTTTAGTGACGATTTGAAAATCGTCGCTAATTGGCAATGGTGTGATAACCGTCGCTGATGCAATTACAGTGACGGTTTAATAATCGTCGCTAAATTAGCGACGGTGTCTAAAACCGTCGCCAATTAGCGACGGTTTTATTATGAATTCCGTCACGCACAAACATATTGTGAGAGACATTAAATTTTTGTGACATGTTCATTGATGTTTGAAATATCAAAATTATATTTACAAAAATGAGTTGTTATCATCCTTCTTGTCTATTCATATACTTTGATTTCTTTTGTTAGTCTCTCGATGTAATCATCTATTCAACTATCTTGTGAATTAAATTGATTATCATATTTAAATATCTTAAAAACTCGAAGTTACAAAATTCCTAAATACATCAACTAAATTCTCAAGTAAAAAATGTTATATCTATTGAAATCCTATCTACATTAACGAGTTTTCAAAGCTCTTTGATGACACTAATATTTTAAATGCTCTTACCGATTGTTTAATGGTTCATATTACAACTAATATTTTAGTTAAAGTTGTCACCTTCGTAAAACCATTAGCGTCAACTATATCATTAAGTGAGGCACCCTTACAACTACTACCCTGATTTATTTATTGATGTTCTTTTTTCGAATTTATGATAACAAATTTATGGAGTAGATCTATGATTAAATTTTAAGATGAAAAAATACGTTATGTACAATTTGAGACTTGTTATTAAAATTCTCCTATTTTAATACCAACTCAATATTTTCCTTAACTATTTTCAATTTTATAAATTCTTTGTTTTTCCATATTTTTTTTACTTTATTAAGCATAATGTCAACTTGAAATAGACTACAAATATAAAAGTAAATAAAAAATTACTATAACCAAAATTTTATGGCTTTTAAAATTAAATTATTAAATTTATATGTTGGACTACAGAGCTGTGTAAGACACCTCAAGAATTGAGGTGCCGCCCTTACTTATATATATATAAACACATTACAATCCCCAAATAGTACTTGGGTTTTTTTTATCAAAAGCCTAGCCCATTTAGAATGCAACCACAACGGAAATGCGATGGGCCTAGGCCCAAACGAATGAGAGAAAGCTTCTCTTTAAATCCACCTAGGGCTTCTCATATTCACGGCACCCTAGTAAAATAGAATAGATAGAAATTTGCGTATTCAATTTCAGAACTTGAGTGACAAAACCTAATCAGCTTTGTGGAATTGCAGATGGAGGATATTACGTTGCCGATTCTATTCGAGCAGGCTCAAAAGATTCACCAAATCGCCTCCGATTCTTCAATCAAACAGGTTTTACCGTGGCTGTGTATTAGATGTGTGTTATATTCTACTATCTTTTCCTTTGAGTATTATTTCATGTATATGTTTCATTTTTAATAATTATTGTCAGAAAATGTGAGAGACGGTTGCGAGCTTTTGAGGAAATGCGAGGATATGATTGGAAAGTTGGGGTTATTTTCATCTAATGAGACGAAGGATGATATCAGTACTAACAACCTCAAATATCTTCTTGTAGGTGTTGTTCTGGTTTTGTTTTCCGCTTTAATCTTTAAACTCACTTTCTTGCAAATGTGATAAAAAAACGTGAGCTGATTTTCGTTTCTGTGATAATCTGATGTATTGGTCGTGTCTGAAAGTTATCATTTAAAAGTATTTAACTCATGGTCTTTGATGCAGGTTCCATATTATCTCGGTGAGCTAACAGAAAAAAATTCACAGGAGAACCGGATTCAGATTCTTAAAGCTTCACTAGCCAAGCTAAAGGTACTAGTTTTAGATTTTGGTCACACGATAAGGCAATGTGCTCAAAGAAGCTATTGATAATTTTTTGAATGTCGAATTTTCAATCGGCCATATTCTAGGAATTTATTTCATTTTGTGAAGCTATGGAGCTAGTACCAGAAGATGAGCTGGAATCATCTATGCAATCAAGGAGCAATTCATCTGCTGATCAAAGAGCTAATTAAGAAGGTTGGCATTCTTCCTCGGACATGTTTCATTGAACTTCCTAGTTCCATTTGTTGAATAAGTGACAGTACTCCTCTGCATCTAATACTTGGGGTTTATTTCAGATTGCTCGGTTCAAACGCACAAAAGCGGCCGAGTCAAAATTGCTTGAAATAAAGGAACTGAAGGAACGTCGTGGGCGCTCAACTAGAGCATCTGCACTATCTACTCCCATAGAGAGGGGGAACAAGATTTAGAGGATGATGACGGAGAAGAGGAAAGGGAAGTAAGTTGTTTATTGAGAATTCATTTAATTAATGTGATGTTCTTTATAGAATAGGTTTCTAGCGTGAGTTACACTGTGTCTCCTGGCTCTTCTTAATGCCAAAAGCACATAATATACAATTTTATGATGCACATTTCACTGCTGCTTGTAATTAGAATACATGTGGCCAATCTATGTAGCTGCTCTGAATCATGATAAAGAGGAAGAATTCACCATTTTATGGCCGTAATAACTTGAATAGACATATCTGGACTGAGAATTCACCTCTATTTAACACCAGCACTTTCTTGTTGGCTTTAAGGCTTATTTTTTGCTGGTCATTTATTTTTCCTCTGTGTCAGTATTATGAGGAAAATTCACCCTCGCAATTGCCTATGTCACCATCTGATACGTGCTTTTCTATTCTATTTTGAAGCATAAACATGTTAAATTGTTTGTTATAACACATTTTTCCCTGATTGTTGTCAAAATTGTTGAAATCAATGCGCTAATTCTAAAAGGCATCCCTCAATGACACTGCTCAATTAAGAACCATTGTTTTGATTTGTTCCTCCCCTTCCCTCCATACCATTGCATGGATCATAATGATGATTGTTTGGTGTACATTTTTCCAGGGACTAAAATCTACTCCTGATTTCTGAGACTTAATTCCTCTATTTTGCACAAAGGATATAATTGTAGATATGATTATCAGTTGATAAAGTGTTATGCGTTGCTTTAAAAAAATTTATTATTTACTAATCATTTGAATATAAATTTTAATATGGTACAAGCTCTAATTGTTCAGACCATTGCTAATCAGCGATACAAAAACATAAAGAGTGTTCTCAGTAAATCTGTTTTTTTTTTAAAAAAAAAAAGGAGAAACAGAATGTGCACCTAAATTTGAGGGGTTTTTTTTAAAAATAATTTAATTTTAAAAAACTTTTTCAAAAATAATTTTAAAAAAAACATTTGCAAAACTAATGTTATCCGCGCTCACGGAGCGCGGACGCTGCTCACGTGGAGGAGCGTCCGCGCTCCGTAAGCATGGACGATGGTCCATGTTAGCAACATATTATTTTAGCGACGAAATTTATAAAAAAACCGTCGCAAATTGCCAACGGTTTTTTATACCGTCGCTAGTTGAGCGACGGTTATTAACCGTCGCTGATTAGCGACGGTCTTAAAACGGTCGCTAAATGCACATAAAACCATCGCTAAAAGCGCATAATTTCATTAGAGAATTTGCGTGCTGCGAAAAGCCATTTTTGTTGTAGTGAAGACAGATCAAGAAACAGACAAAAAATTCATCAAGAAATTGGGGTGTTCATCGGTCGGTTTTTTTCTCTATCTTCACTAGGCACTAGGGGTGTTCATCGGTCGGTTCGGTTTGGTTTTTCTATCAAAATGGTTATTAATCCGAACCATTTTTCTTCAGTTCAGTTCGATTTTCTATCAAAATGGTTCGGTTATTTCGGTCGGTTAATTAGATTTTGATATAATTATTTAAATTAATAATGTAAATATATTGTAAAATATAATATGTTAACTTTCTACATGTTTTCTTAGTAAAAGCTTTAAAGATAAGGTCTAAATTAATTAAGAAAACAACAGCAAACTAAAAATTATTCAAAATAGTTCTTCATTCACTAAATATCATATCAAATTATATAATATAAATATAAATAAAAATATAAAAAAAATTATTAATTTAATGAAATTTTGGTTTTGATATATATAATCCGAAATCGAACCTAATAAGCTTCGGTTTTAATATTTATATCCGAATTACAAAACTCAAAATCGAACCGAGCGATGAACACCCCTATTTATCCGAATATTGATAACGTTGATTAAAGTACAGTGGAACAGACATGGTGTCGAGGAGGCAACTTGGGAATTAGAAGATAAAATGAGACAAAAATATCCAGAGTTATTCAAATGAAGTACGCTTCTATTCTCGGTTTTAATTTCAGTATTGATTATTACATGTTAGACTTGAAAGAGATGATTGATTTCGAGGACGAAATCTATTTTTAGAGGGGAGGAATTGTAATGCCCGAATTTTGATATAATATGGCAGTAGTTGTGATGGTTCTTGTCTTAACGTTATGGTATGAATGATAATGATGTTATAGAATGGAATAGATAATGGATGGGTAGAATCAAAGGTGGAATTTGAGCTAAATAGGTAATGGAAGTACAGAAACGGTATGAAAAATATGGCACAAGTTGTGGTTTTTAGAATAATGTTTTGTATATTGATCCAATTGATGTGAGGCCACTTCCATTATAAAGATAAGACATAAGGCTATAACTTTGCAGTTTTGAGTTTTGTTCAAATCATTAGGGAAGACGAGCCAAAAGCGCCCCGAAGTGTGTCGTGCGTACCGTCGTTCCTAGAATGACACATGTTGGGAGAATTGGCATAACTTTTTACTCAGAGCTCCAAATGATCTGAAATTTTGGGAGATGAAATCTTAGTTATAGGGCTACAACTTTATAGTTTACCACTTTTCCTAATTCCGAAAGGAAGAGGCGTTTCTGAAGCAATCTTTGAGGTGGCTGTGCGCAGAGTGGCGCCCGAGCGGTAATCTTTGACCGCCCGAGCGCGCCCCGTTCTGAAATTTTGAGTTTTGGGCAGTAAGTTCGGCGCTAGGGCGGTAATATGTGACCGCTCGAGCGCCCATCAAGTTGAAAAAACGTGTTTTGGTGTTTGGGAAAGCATAAAATCGAATGGGGTCATTTTTTTACTCATTTTCCTTCTCCTTCTCTTCTCTCTATTGGTTAGAAGCTAGGGTTCTCTCCTTCCTTCCATTTTCTAAATTATTCTTAAATCTATTGGAGATTTGTTCAAGAAAAATATGAAATAAGTATAGATTTGTGATCCTCTCTTCAAAATCTTCAAGATGTTGTAAGTATTTCTCATTTCTATTCAAGTTTGGATATGGGTTGAAGTTAGAATTGATATTTGAGTTGATATTTGAGATATTGAGATGTTGGAGATGTTGTAATTGTGTTGGTTTCAATTTAAAATGGAATTGAAGCCAATGGCAAAGTAAAGGAGCTAACTCTTTGGCACGTACGTCACGTGTTTGACAAAATGATTCAATGAATGTTTTTATGACATAGTACGGTTAAGAAATTTACGGATCTTGATTCGAAGCAGTATTGAATTAATTATGAATTTTGTACAGAAACAGCTCTGTTTTGATAAGTGATCCGAGTTCTTGAGTTATAGTAGATTTCAGAGGTTCAAGACTTCTCACCTACACATTTCGATCTTCCTTTGGTAATATTTGAAAGGTATGTTACGGTCGGTAACATACGAGGTAAAAGTATCATTTTATTTTAAATTGAAAACTCTATGGCTCAATGAATTATTGGTGATTTGATGATGATTGTTGTATTGAGATGAGTTGATTATGATATCTAAATGATAATATTGATTTGCATCATTACATTGCATATTGAGCCAGTTTTTTATTCAGATTTGATATGGCGGAGGTCGCCTTGATATATTGATTTGTTGGACGTATGGGGCTATAGTTGAGTTGGCATAGTGTATGCGGAGGTCGCTGCTATGGCCTGAACACTCTCTATAGGCGCACCATAGTCCCGGGATTGTAGAACACAGCACTCTACCCCGAGCGGATGAGTCGGTGGATGTTGCTTGGTGATTCTATTCCCTTGGGTACCCTATGACCAGATGATTCACTTGATCTTGAGATTTATTGATAGCCCACAGCTTCTGATCATGCATTGCATTATATTGCATCTTTATGAATTTATATAAACTATGTGAAATTTTAATTCTCATATGTTATGGATTGTATCATATTGGGTTTATACTCACCGGCATGTCGGCTACCTCTTGTTTTCATGTGCTTGACGGTAGGTGAGGCGAGGCTTGTGATGCCAGAGTCCAGTTCCAGGCGATGAGATACGAGTTAGAGTGGGATTCTCGGGTCTTAGGAGCTATGTGATGATGTTTGGATTTCTTTGATTCACTACTTTATTTTGGCATGTTGAAAATTATATTTCAAACATTGGAGACAATTAAATTATATTGACGATGTTTGTGTGGATTTGTGAACTACAAATTATGTATTTTATTAAATCATTTGGTGTGTAACAATTATAATTATTAGTATTAGATATCGGACCCGGGGCCCCACATTAGGTGGTATCAGAGCGTAAGATATTTGGGAACAGGGTTGATCGAGTCAGTTTGAATTGCTTGATCATGTGATATATTTGTTAGCATTTTTATTGTGCTATGATGTGAAATACATGATTTAAATTGAGATATTATATTGTTGAGTTTTATTAGAGATTTTGAGATTGTTGAGTCTCAAGAGCCAGAGATGATTGATACAAGATTGAGATGATTATGATATTGTGATTTTATATGTGTTTGATCTATTTTATATCAGACATGGCTACTCGAGGTAGAGGTCGTGGTAGACCTAGACAGGACATACCAGTGGCACAAGATCAGGGCAGTGCTACTCATACTCAGATGGATATAACTCCGACTCCGATGGAGATACTGTTAGCCAGATTTCACTCTTTGCACCCACCGATGATGAAGGGTACAGAGAATGCATTAGAGTGTGAGAACTGGTTGGAGAATATGGATTAGTTATTTGAATCTCTTGAGTATCCAGATGACCGTAGAATCAAATTAGTTGTTCATCAATTATTGGATGTTGCTAAGAGTTGGTGGATAATGACCAAGAAAGCTTTAGAGGGTCGAGGTACGATTGTTACCTGGGATATTTTTAAATCTGAATTTTATCAGCGTTTCTTTCCTACATCTTACAGGAAAGATAGGGGAGCCGAGTTTGCAAATTTAAAGCAGGGAAATCTGAATATTGAGGACTATGTTGCTAAGTTCTCGAATTTACTGAGATTTGCTCCTCATGTAGCATCCGATGAAGAAGCTAAGGCCGATCATTTCATAAATGGTCTTAATCCTGATATATTTACCCTGGTTAATACTGGAAGGCCTAATACTTTTGCTGAGGCTCTTGATCGAGCCAGGGGAGCTGAAACCGGAATCATTAGGCAGAGAGGTTCTCAGATGCAACGACCCCAACAGCCATAGTATAGACAACAGTTTAGACAGGGTAATAATGGCGGTAACAATGGAAACATAAGAGAACATTTTCGGGCTAGAGGCAAGCAATTTAAGAGGCATGGCAGTAATTTTTCGAGTTCTAGTGGATCGAGACAGTCTGGTTCAGTTCAGAGTACTGGTTATTCAAGTCCGACTTGTGGTCAGTGTGGTGGTAGACATTTTACCGATCAGTGTAGAGGAATATCGGGAGCTTGCCACTTGTGTAACCAGGTGTGACACTATGCTCGAGTGTGTCCTAACTGTGGCAGTGATATGTCTCAGAGTGGTGGATCATCGAGACAGACAACTCACCAGAATCGTCAGACCCCTACAGTTCATTCTTATCAGCAATCAAATCGGTCAGATCAAAACAAGCAGAGTGGTAGCCACAGGGTAGGACAATCACCTAGACAACAGCCTCGAGTTTTTGCACACACTGAGGATGAGGCACATAATGCTCCAGATAATGTCATTGCAGGTAATTGTTTTCTCTCAGGTTATCCTGCTTATGTTTTGATGGATACTGGTGCATCACACACTTTCATAGCTGAGCACTTTGTCACATTGCATTCGTTGCATTCTATACCATTACCGTCTACATTATCTATTTCTACTCCAGTGGGCAAAGTGATGAGGTCTGTTGAAATGATAAGTGGTTGTGAATTTTGTTATGAGAATAATGTCATTGAGCTTGATTGTATTGTATTGGAGATGTCTGATTTTGACTGCATAGTTGGTATTGACATGTTGACAAGATACAAGGCTACTGTAGATTGTTTTCAGAAGGTTGTTAAGTTTAAGCCTGATATGACAGATCACTGGACATTCTATAGTAAGGGTTCTCGAGCTAAGATTCCTTTGATATCGGTTTTGTCCATGACTCGTTTGTTGCAGAAAGGAGCCGAATGTTTCTTGGTTTATGCGATTGATATTTCAAGATCAGTACCTAAATTGGCAGATATTCCAATTGTTAGTGAATTTTCAGATGTATTTCCAGATGAAATTCCAGGATTTCCTCCAGTCCGAGAGGTTGAGTTCAACATTAAGTTGATGCCCAAGTACACAGCCTATTTCTAGAGCTCCTTATAGGATGGCGCCAATTGAACTGAAGGAACTAAAGGAACAATTTGAGGATCTATTGGCTAAAGGATATATAAGACCAAGTGTTTCACCTTGGGGTGCTCCGATTTTATTCGCGAAGAAGAAAGACGGGTCTATGAGGCTTTGTGTCGATTATAGACAGTTGAATAAAGCCACAGTAAGGAATAAGTATCCTTTGCCAAGGATTTATGATCTCTTTGACCAGTTTCAGGGTTCTTCGGTATATTCTAAGATTGATTTAAGATCCGGATATCATCAGTTAAGAGTTAGAGAGGCAGATGTGCCTAAGACTGCTTTTCGTACCAGGTATGGGCATTTTGAATTTTTGGTTATGCCTTTTGGGTTGACCAATGCACCTGCGTTATTTATGGATTTGATGAACCGTGTGTTTCAAAGGTATATAAATCAATTTGTTGTGATCTTCATTGATGATATTCTTATTTATTCAAAATCTGAAATTGAGCATGTCGAACACTTGAGAGTTGTACTGCAGATTTTGAGAACTGAAAAGTTGTATGCTAAATTATCCAAATGCGAGTTTTTGTTGGATAGAGTGGTATTCCTTGGACATGTGATTTCGAGTGCTGGTATATCAGTTGATCCGAGTAAAGTTGAGGCAGTCATCAATTGGTCTAGACCGACATCAGTTCCTGAGGTACGTAGTTTTATGGGTTTGGCAGGCTATTATCGCAGATTTATTGAAGGATTCTCACAGATTGCGAGGCCAATTACCCAGCTGACACAAAAGAATGAACCATTTATTTGGTCGCAAGCTTGTGAGGCTAGTTTTGTTGAACTTAAGAAGAGATTAACTACTGCTCCAGTTCTGACTATTCCATCAGGTGTAGGAGGATTTACAGTGCACACTGATGTTTCACTTCAAGGATTGGGTTGTGTATTAATGCAACATGGTCGTGTGGTTGCCTATGCTTCACGACAGTTGAAGCCACATGAGTCTAGATACCCAGTGCATGACTTGAAACTAGCAGCAGTGGTTTTTGCCTTAAAGATTTGGCGTCATTACTTGTATGGTGAGACATTTGAGATATTCACTGATCATAAGAGTTTGAAATACCTCTTTTCACAAGCGGAGCTGAACATGAGACAGAGACTTTGGTTAGACTTGTTGAAAGACTATGATTGCGAAATAAAATATTATCCAGGAAAGTCTAATGCAGCAGCCGATGCTTTGAGCAGAAAAGTATGTAATATGTCCTTGATCACTAGCAGTGTATCTGATTTAGTAGAAGAATGTTGTCTTTCTGGTTTGGATTTTTTGGTAGATACTCAACCTGTAAGAGTATTTATGATTCAGGCAGAACCCGAGTTGTTTGTCAAAATTAGAGAGGCCCAAAAGTTAGATCAAAGCATTATGAAATCAGTTGAACTTGTCAAATCAGGACATCAATCAGAATTTCAGGTCAATAATGAGGGTATTTTGTTTGTGAATGATCGTATTGTAGTTCCTGATATTTCAGAGTTGAGGATGCAGATTTTGCGTGATGCTCATTGCAGTAAGTTCAGTGTACACCCTGGAAATAAAAAGATGTACAATGATTTGAAGAAACAATTTTGGTGGAAAAGAATGAAATCTGACATAGTAGAATTTGTATCTCGTTGTTTGAATTGTCATCAAGTAAAAGCAGAAAGAAAGCGACCAGGAGGTCTTTTGCATAGCCTTAAAGTTCCAGAATGGAAGTGGGATCATATCACCATGGACTTTGTCACGAAATTGCCGAGGTCGTCGAGGGGTTGCGATGCAATTTGCGTTATCGTTGACAGATTAACCAAGTCTTCGTGTTTCATTCCTTATCAGATGACATATAGGCATGATCAGATGGCCAGATTGTACATCAGAGAAGTCTTGAGATTGCATGGTGTGCCTAAGTCAATTGTATCAGATCGTGATCCCAGATTTTCTTCTCATTTTTGGCAGAGTTTACAAGAGCCCCTTGGTACTCGTTTGCATTTGAGTGCAGCATATCATCCTCAGACAGATGGACAGTCAGAATGTAGTGACCCGTTCCAGAATCACCTACTAATGAAGAACTAAGCATGCAATTAACTTAATTAATAATAATCAGAGATAACAGCGGAAATATGGCCAACGACAGTAGTTATACAACCCAATCGAAATCAGAACAACTCAAAATATATTCGGTACAACCATATCGAATAGAATAGTACTGAAAACTAAACCAACCAGCTACTCACTGTCCTCCTCCTGCTCTTCCTGAGCCATCCAACCTGAGACCTGCCCCATGGGAATGGGGTGTCCAAGATAAACAAAACCGAGGACGTGAGCGATAAGAACGCCCAGTACAAAAGCATGAGTATACAAGCCTATATGAAATGCACATGCTATGATATGATACCAGGGTAGTCAAGAAACAGGAGTAACAAAGGATCTCAAAATGCTCAGTCTAGAGGCGCCAAGTGGATAGTGCCGCGCGGTACTCCTCTGGGTCACTGCATCCACTACAAGAACAGACGTGGACCTAAAATGTCCCGGATCACCGAAGCCCTCCGGACCCGTCGGCCACTGTGTACTCTCGGTGTCCATGCGTCCACAAGACAAGACAGGGCTGAGCGGCCCCACAAGATATAGCTTATCTCGAAAGAGATACAGCTCAACAGTAAAGGCTATCTCGAAGGAGATACGGCTCAACATGAAATGCAACATGCATCATAAAACGTGACATAATAGCATGCATCATATGACATATATCAATGCACCACATAATCATGCAACACATATAAGGATGTATACTCGACCATGATATCTCGGATAGTACTTTCGTACCTCTATCACTGCAATCCTAATCCACTGGAAAACCAGACAAACAGGTCTATTCCAAGCCTATTCATCAAGTGAAAACCATCACTAAAACTTATCTACCAGACTTAACTAGATAATCCTGAAATAATAATGATACAATTCCAAACCTTCGTCCGTCGCTAGCCCGCTGATGCCGCTAGCTCCCAACTAGAGCACAGCTCCGCTACAAAGCCAGTAGCTCCCTGCTAGTGCCTGAACCTCGGGAAAGACTAGAAACCTCTCAGAAACGACTAAAACGCTCTGGAACGCTCTGAAATGGCGAGTAAGAAATGAAGCCTCGCGCCTCTATTTATAGCCAATGTTCGGACGATCCGATCCACTTCGGAAGCTCCGATCCGGTACACTTCGGACGATCCGAACCCACTTCGGACGATCCGAACCTTGCATGCGTTCTACGTGTCCAGCCACCTGTCTCGGACGATCCGAACCCTTGCTCGGACGATCCGAATTCTGCTTGTCTGCCACGGGTCCAGCCACCTGGCTCGGACGATCCGACATCTGGCTCGGACGATCCGAACCATGATCGGACGATCCGAACCCGGTTCGGTCCTTCCGATCCCACCGAAAATAATTAATCCAATAATTAACTCAAATTAGGAATCGGGATACTACACAGAACGTACTATTCAGATATTAGAGGATATGCTGAGAGCTGTAGTGATGGATTTTGGTATTGGTTGGCAGGATTCGTTACCACTAGTCGAGTTTTCTTATAACAACAGTTATCAAGTGAGTATTGGAATGTCACCATTTGAAGCACTATATGGCAGAAAGTGTCGATCTCCTTTGTATTGGGATGATTTATCTGAAGCACCAATTGTAGGACCTGATATGATAAGAGATATGACAGAGAAAGTGAAATTGATTCAGAGTCGTATGAGAGCTGCTCAGGATAGGCAGGCTAAGTATGCGAACATCAGGAGACGGCCGTTGATTTTTGAGAAAGGTGACAGAGTTTTTCTGAAAATATCTCCTTTTCGTGGTACAGTTAGATTTGGAAAGAAGGGTAAATTATCACCGAGATTCATAGGTCCCTATGAGATTTTGGAACGTGTTGGTGATTTGGCTTATAGATTAGCTCTTCCTCCTGCGTTATCAGGTGTTCATGATGTTTTTCATGTGTCCATGTTGAGGAAATATCATCCAGATCCTTCTCATGTACTTCCACCCGATGAAGTTGAGTTAGATCAGAATTTGAGCTACATTGAGAGACCGATTCAGATTCTAGACAGGAAAGATAAACAACTCATAAATAAATTGATAACGTTGATTAAAGTACAGTGGAACAGACATGGTGTCGAGGAGGCAACTTGGGAATTAGAAGATAAAATGAGACAAAAATATCCAGAGTTATTCAAATGAAGTACGCTTCTATTCTCGGTTTTAATTTCAGTATTGATTATTACATGTTAGACTTGAAAGAGATGATTGATTTCGAGGACGAAATCTATTTTTAGAGGGGAGGAATTGTAATGCCCGAATTTTGATATAATATGGCAGTAGTTGTGATGGTTCTTGTCTTAACGTTATGGTATGAATGATAATGATGTTATAGAATGGAATAGATAATGGATGGGTAGAATCAAAGGTGGAATTTGAGCTAAATAGGTAATGGAAGTACAGAAACGGTATGAAAAATATGGCACAAGTTGTGGTTTTTAGAATAATGTTTTGTATATTGATCCAATTGATGTGAGGCCACTTCCATTATAAAGATAAGACATAAGGCTATAACTTTGCAGTTTTGAGTTTTGTTCAAATCATTAGGGAAGACGAGCCAAAAGCGCCCCGAAGTGTGTCGTGCGTACCGTCGTTCCTAGAATGACACATGTTGGGAGAATTGGCATAACTTTTTACTCAGAGCTCCAAATGATCTGAAATTTTGGGAGATGAAATCTTAGTTATAGGGCTACAACTTTATAGTTTACCACGTTTCCTAATTCCGAAAGGAAGAGGCGTTTCTGAAGCAATCTTTGAGGTGGCTGTGCGCAGAGTGGCGCCCGTGCGGTAATCTTTGACCGCCCGAGCGCGCCCAGTTCTGAAATTTTGAGTTTTGGGCAGTAAGTTCGGCGCTAGGGCGGTAATATGTGACCGCTCGAGCGCCCAGCAAGTTGAAAAAACGTGTTTTGGTGTTTGGGAAGGCATAAAATCGAATGGGATCATTTTTTTTACTCATTTTCCTTCTCCTTCTCTTCTCTCTATTGGTTAGAAGCTAGGGTTCTCTCCTTCCTTCCATTTTCTAAATTATTCTTAAATCTATTGGAGATTTGTTCAAGAAAAATATGAAATAAGTATAGATTTGTGATCCTCTCTTCAAAATCTTCAAGATGTGGTAAGTATTTCTCATTTCTATTCAAGTTTGGATATGGGTTGAAGTTAGAATTGATATTTGAGTTGATATTTGAGATATTGAGATGTTGGAGATGTTGTAATTGTGTTGGTTTCAATTTAAAATGGAATTGAAGCCAATGGCAAAGTAAAGGAGCTAACTCTTTGGCACGTACGTCACGTGTTTGACAAAATGATTCAATGAATGTTTTTATGACATATTACGATTAAGAAATTTACGGATCTTGATTCGAAGCAGTATTGAATTAATTATGAATTTTGTACAGAAACAGCTCTGTTTTGATAAGTGATCCGAGTTCTTGAGTTATAGTAGATTTCAGAGGTTCAAGACTTCTCACCTACACATTTCGATCTTCCTTTGGTAATATTTGAAAGGTATGTTACGGTCGGTAACATACGAGGTAAAAGTATCATTTTATTTTAAATTGAAAACTCTATGGCTCAATGAATTATTGGTGATTTGATGATGATTGTTGTATTGAGATGAGTTGATTATGATATCGAAATGATAATATTGATTTGCATCATTACATTGCATATTGAGCCAGTTTTTGATTCAGATTTGATATGGCGGAGGTCGCCTTGATATATTGATTTGTTGGACGTATGGGGCTATAGTTGAGTTGGCATAGTGTATGCGGAGGTCGCTACTATGGCCTGAACACTCTCTATAGGCGCACCATAGTCCCGGGATTGTAGAACACAGCACTCTACCCCGAGCGGATGAGTCGGTGGATGTTGCTTGGTGATTCTATTCCCTTGGGTACCCTATGACCAGATGATTCACTTGATCTTGAGATTTATTGATAGCCCACAGCTTCTGATCATGCATTGCATTATATTGCATCTTTATGAATTTATATAAACTATGTGAAATTTTAATTCTCATATGTTATGGATTGAATCATACTGGGTTTATACTCACCGGCATGTCGGCTACCTCATGTTTTCATGTGCTTGACGGTAGGTGAGGCGAGGCTTGTGATGCCAGAGTCCAGTTCCAGGCGAGGAGATACGAGTTAGAGTGGGATTTTCGGGTCTTAGGAGCTATGTGATGATGTTTGGATTTCTTTGATTCACTACTTTATTTTGGCATGTTGAAAATTATATTTCAAACATTGGAGACAATTAAATTATATTGACGATGTTTGTGTGGATTTGTGAACTACAAATTATGTATTTTATTAAATCATTTGGTGTGTAACAATTATAATTATTAGTATTAGATATCGGACCCGGGGCCCCACACGATGTCTAAAACCGTCGGCAATTAGCGACGGTTTTATTATGAATTCCGTCGCGCACAAACATATTGTGAGAAACATTAAATTTTTGTGACATGTTCATTGATGTTTGAAATATCAAAATTTTATTTACAAAAATGAGTTGTTATCATCCTTCTTGTCTATTCATATACTTTGATTTCTTTTGTTAGTCTCTCGATGTAATCATCTATTCAGCTATCTTGTGAATTAAATTGATTATCATATTTAAATATCTTAAAAACTCGAAGTTACAGAATTCATAAATACATCAACTAAATTCTCAAGTAAAAAATGTTATATCTATTGAAATCATATCTACATTAACGAGTTTTCAAAGCTCTTTGATGAGACTAATATTTTAAATGCTCTTACCGATTGTTTAATGGTTCATATTACAACTAATATTTTAGTTAAAGTTGTCACGTTCGTAAAACCATTAGCGTCAACTATATCATTAAGTGAGGCACCCTTACAACTACTACCCTGATTTATTTATTGATGTTCTTTTTTCGAATTTATGATAACAAATTTATGGAGTAGATCTATGATTACATTTTAACATGAACAAATACGTTATGTCCAATTTGAGACTTGTTATTAAAATAGGAGAATTTTAATACCAACTCAATATTTTCCTTAACTATTTTAATACCAACTCAATATTTTCCTTAACAAAAACGTTATGTCCAATTTTTTTTACTTTGTTAAGCATAATGTCAACTTGAAATAGACTACAAATATAAAAGTAAATAAAAAATTACTATAACCAAAATATTATGGCTTTTAAAATTAAATTATTAAATAAGACCTAAACAAATATGAACATATGATTAATTGATCTTGAGATAAATATAAATGCTTATATGTTGGACTACAGAGCTGGGTAAGACACCTCGAGGTGCCGCCCTTACCTATATATATATAAACACATTACAATCCCCAAATAGTACTTGGGTTTTTTTTATCAAAAGCCTAGCCCATTTAGAATGCAACCACAATAGAAATGCGATGGGCCTAGGCCCAAACGAATGAGAGAAAGCTTTTCTTTAAATCCACCTAGGGCTTCTCATATTCACGGCACCCTAGTAAAATAGAATAGATAGAAATTCGTGTATTCAATTTCAGAACTTGAGTGACAAAACCTAATCAGCTTTGTGGAATTACAGATGGAGGACATTACGTTGCCGATTCTATTCGAGCAGGCTCAAAAGATTCACCAAATCGCCTCCGATTCTTCAATCGAACAGGTTTTAGAGTGACTGTGTATTATATGTGTGTTATATTCTGCTATCTTTTCCTTTGAGTATTATTTCATGTATATGTTTCATTTTTAATAATTATTGTCAGGAAACTGTGAGAAACGGTTGCGAGCTTTTAAGAAAATGCCAGGATATGATTGGAAAGTTGGGGTTATTTTCATCTAATGAGACGAAGGATGATATCAGTACTAACAACCTCAAATATCTTCTTGTAGGTGTTGAATATTTTTTTAATCTTCATGAAAGGCAAAGTAATCTAAATGGATGAATGTTCTGGTTTTGTTTTCCGCTTTAATCTTTAAACTCACTTTCTTGCAAATGTGATAAAAAAACGTGAGCTGATTTTCGTTTCTGTGATAATCTGATGTAACGGTCGTGTCTGAAAGTTATCATTTAAAAGTATTTAACTCATGGTCTTTGATGCAGGTTCCATATTATCTCAGTGAGCTAACAGAAAAAAATTCACAGGAGAACCGGATTCAGATTCTTAAAGCTTCACTAGCCAAGCTAAAGGTACTAGTTTTAGATTTTGGTCACACGATAAGGCAATGTGCTCAAGGAAACTATTGATAATTTTTTGAATGTCGAATTTTCATTTGGCCATATTCTAGGAATTTATTTCATTTTGTGAAGCTATGGAGCTAGTACCAGAAGATGAACTGGAATCATCTATGCAATCAAGGAGCAATTCATCTGCTGATCAAAGAGCTAATTAAGAAGGTTGGCATTCTTCCTCGGACATGTTTCATTGAACTTCATAGTTCCATTTGTTGAATAAGTGATAGTACTCCTCTGCATCTAATACTTGGGATTTATTTCAGATTGCTCGGTTCAAACGCACAAAAGCGGCCGAGTCAAAATTGCTTGAAATAAAGGAACGGAAGGAACGTCGTGGGCGCTCAACTAGAGCATCTGCACTATCTACTCCCATAGAGAGGGGGAACAAGATTTAGAGGATGATGACGGAGAAGAGGAAAGGGAAGTAAGTTCTTTATTGAGAATTCATTTAATTAATGTGATGTTCTTTATAGAATAGGTTTCTAGCGTGAGTTACACTGTGTCTCCTGGCTCTTCTTAATGCCAAAAGCACATAATATACAATTTTATGATGCACATTTCACTGCTGCTTGTAATTAGAATACATGTGGCCAATCTATGTAGCTGCTCTGAATCATGATAAAGAGGAAGAATTCACCATTATATGGTCGTAATAACTTGAACAGACATATCTGGACTGAGAATTCACCTCTATTTTGTGAAGATCCGATTTTTCCTTTACCATACAATTAAATAATTGCAAGGAAATCTCCTAGGTTTGGTAAAGACCATGCATGGCTAAAGGAATCAAATCATAGATGAGGCAATTTTCAAAAATCCCATGAATTTGGTGCATAAATATTGTGGCACCTAAGGATATAATCACATGCAAGAATAAACTACAAGAAAATTGGAAGTAAATCCCTTCACTTGGCCACCATATTTTCGAGATTTGGAAAGGAAATTAGAGTCAAATATTGAGAGATTTGAAGCAACTTTTGGTAAGGATTTAGCCACCAAATTTAGCTTAACCCTCTCCCCTATAAATAGTGCACCATACCTAGCCATTCATCACACTTAAAATTCTAAAATTCCCTTGCTGAAATCTCGGAATTCAGCAGCTTTTCCTAGCCAAACTCTGTCGAAATCTTCCAAGAAAAATCGAGCCGTAGTACCGCCGAGTGAAGAACAAGGAACGATCCACTTCCCGAAACCGAGCACCCACGTTTTAGCATCAATAATTATTGTAAGTGGGCTGTTTTAAAGATTAAATCTCGTTATTCATATTATCTTATTCGTTTTAAAAATACGGTCGAGTACCGTCGTTTTGTCTATACGTTTTTACGAAAGTTGGTACGTTTTTGTTTGGCAATGTGAGGATTCCCTGAAAATGGGTGGAATTCCAACATATGGCCCTTAACAGTGGGATAGAACTCTTTTACGGCCTCGCCCCCTTAGAGGATCAAAACTTAGGGACTTATATCAGTAAACCATGAAAGGTGAAAAATCGCAGTGTTATGAATATGATGTTACGATTATGAAAAGCATGCTATGTTATGATTCGAAATTGTTATAAAATGTTATGTGGTATTTAAATTCCCCCACTTGCTGAGTGACGACCATATCACTCACCCCTTACAATCTTCCCCAGATAAATCCGAAGAACAGGTTGAAGAAGAAGAATCTGAACAATTTTGGGGATGGTGATTCTTCGAGATTTAGTATTAATCATGTTATCATTATTTCGAATTTCGTTGTTTTTTTTTTAATCTCATGTAAGACGCTTCCACATTAGTTATTTCAGTTGTAAAGACTTTGGTTTTTGAGATTATGATTAATAAATCGGTATTTCAGTTTATACTATGCTACGAGGCTGGTTGTTTTCAATTGTGTGATTGTTAAACAACGCCGATGTCGACTAATCCCGGTCTCGGGGCGTTACATTTAAGTGGTATCAGAGCCGCCAGGTTCATAATCCGAGTGGGAAAAAAATTGAGTTTCAAAAAAAAAATCGAATTTCGAAAAAAAAATATATATTTTTCGGAAATTTTCGGCCAAACAGGCCCTTAGCGCGTGCCGCCGCTTCTTCGCCGATTCCAGCCGCTTCCGGTACCCTTTCTTCGATCGGCGAACAGTTCCAGAATCTTCTTGAAGAGACGAACAAAAGCCCTTAACCAATTTTAGATTTCGCGTTCAGATTCAACCGGAATTTTGGATCTACAGTTTGGGCGCACAAACCCTAACGCCGAAATCTTATTTTGTCCAATTACCCTACCAATCCTACTCCGATTTTCAATTAATTTTACCCAAAAAATCTAAGATCCATGGGTAAATTTTACCAGGAATCAATTTTGAGTTCAGATCAACCAATCGGGAACGCCCAATTTCGAGTGAGTCAACCGATTTCTCGCGAGTTCCGGCCAAATTAAGTAGCTTTCCGACCAATTCTGGTCGTGTCACCACCGGTTCCATGATCCTGACCCCTTCCCCGACACACGTCTTTGCTCCGACCATACTTCGACGAGTCAACCCGGGTCGAGTTAGCGAGTCAACCCGCCAACATTATCCTTCTATTTTTTGGAAATTTTCGAGAATATATACATATTTCGATACCCTGCTCTATTATTTCTTGATATTTTATTTGTTCCTACTTTTCTTTTTTGATATTCTGAGCATTTCCTTTTTTTTGTTTCCAGAAAATGGAGAGATATCGGATTAGAGTGTTTTAGTGAACCGTTCTTAGTAGTTAATTTCTATTGTCGCTACATTTTTCTATTCAGTACATTCATTTCATTAGATTGGTCAAATACTTTTAATTCATTTGGATTGGTCATGTTCATTTATTTTCCTGCTTGAGAAATCAATAAAATATTTTATTTGCTCCATTGATTTCAAATTTCTTCTACGCAATCTATTGCATAAATCCTACTCGTACAAATTCTTAGAACTTGCTATTATAGGAAATGGCTGGTAGACCCCCAAGACAGAACCGCAACCCGCGCTACGCTAATGCCAACCGTGAAGGCGGACAGGAGAACGAGCAAGGGAATGGACCCCCGCCTGCAGTCAACTTAAGCCAAGCTGATCTTATGGCCATAGCCACTATTGTGGCGACAACACTACAAGGATTGGGAAATCAGAACGTCAATCAGCCACCATCACCTCCATCACCAAATGGAATCAAGTTCCACTATGAATCACTCCGCAAGAACAGATGTCCAACCTTCAGTGGAGCTGCTGACCCTGAAGTTAGCCAGAGCTGGCTAAAAAGTGTAGAGACTCAACATCGACTATTGGAAGTTCCTGAGGCACTGGAAGTGGACGTGACTGTGCCGTTCCTGGAAGATAAAGCAGGAAAATGGTGGGAAGCAATCTCGCCAGCCATGACAGCTGCAGGACCAATGACTTGGCAGCGATTCCGAGAAGCCTTTCTGAAACAGTATTATCCCGAGGTCAGACTGCAGAAACTGAGTTTGAAAACCTCACTCAAACTTCGGATATGTCAGTTGTGGAATACACCTCCCAGTTCAATGCCCTTGGATCTTATGCTCCGGCAATCATGGCGGACGAAGTTTTGAAATTGCACCGCTTCAAGAAGGGATTGAACAGCAGGATCCCATCAGCACTAGCAGTCTACCAACCCGCGAATTTTTCAGATCTTATGGGTGCAGCTATCCGAGCTGAAACTGACATCTAGCGCATAGAGAAGGAATTCAAGAACAAAAGGCCTATGAATGATCAGTCCTCTCATGGAAGTCAATCGTTCAAGAAACCGAACCATTCCGGTGAACCATCTAAAGAAACTTTGCCTGCCTCAGGCTACCAAGCCATTAAGCCTTGCCCAACTTGCCACTTACGACACCTGGGATAATGTCGTTGAGCCAGCGGCGTCTGCTTTGGATGCGGAAAACCAGGACACCGTATGGCAGATTGTCCAACCGCCACCAACAAAACAACTGGACCAGGTAAAGGGAACGGGTCAAGCTCAGGGGCGAATGCCAACAAACCACGCGAGAACAAACCAAATGCCAGGGTGTTTGCCATGACTCATGAGGAGGCAGATGATGCAAGCGATGTTGTGTCAGGTACCATATTTTTTCAACAAGCGCCTGCTTATGTGTTATTTGACTGTGGCGCTACACATTCTTGTATATCTAAGAGATTTGGTAAGAAGTTAGGACGTAAGCCCGATAAGCTAACCGAACCTTTCCAACTAGCCGCGCCTACTAGTAGAGCCATTGAAACTGACGAAATTTACAGTGATTGAAAAATCAGTATTGGTAATTAGATTTTTAGAGCCGACCTGATACAATTGATCATGGTCGATTTCTATATCATCTTAAGAATGTATTGGTTAGCAAGAAACAATGCGGTAATAGATTGTAAGGGAAAGGAATATCCCTACCTATTTGGAGACCAAGCCAACTCAAGTTTTGAGGACGAAACTTCACATAAGGAGGGAGGGATGTGAAGATCCGATTTTTGCTTTACCATAAAATTAAATAATTTCAAGGAAATCTCCTAGGTTTGGTAAAGACCATGCATGGCTAAAGGAATCAAATCATAGATGAGGCAATTTTCAAAAATCCCATGGATTTGGTGCATAAATATTGTGGTACCTAAGGATATAATCACATGCAAGAATAAACTACAAGAAAATTGGAAGTAAATCCCTTCACTTGGCCACCATATTTTCTAGATTTGAAAAGAAAATTAGAGTCAAATATTGAGAGATTTGAAGCAACTTTTGGTAAGGATTTAGCCACCAAATTTAGCTTAACCCTCTCCCCTATAAATAGTGCACCATACCTAGCCATTCATCACACTTAAAATTCGAAAATTCCCTTGCTGAAATCTCGGAATTCAGCAGCTTTTCCTAGCCAAACTCTGTCGAAGTCTTCCAAGAAAAATCGAGCCGTAGTACCGCCGAGTGAAGAACAAGGAACGATCCACTTCCCGAAGCCGAGCACCCACGTTTTAGCATCAATAATTATTGTAAGTGGGCTGTTTTAAAGATTAAATCTCGTTATTCATATTATCTTATTCGTTTTTAAAAATACGGTCGAGTACCGTCGTTTTGTCTATACGTTTTTACGAAAGTTGGTACGTTTTTGTTTGGCAATGTGAGGATTCCCTGAAAATGGGTGGAATTCCAACATATGGCCCTTAACAGTGGGATAGAACTGTTTTACGGCCTCGCCCCCTTAGAGGATCAAAACTTAGGGACTGATATCAGTAAACCATTAAAGGTGAAAAATCGCAGTGTTATGAATATGATGTTACGATTATGAAAAGCATGCTATGTTATGATTCGAAATTGTTATAAAATGTTATGTGGTATTCAAATTCCCCCACTTGCTGAGTGACGACCATATCACTCACCCCTTACAATCTTCCCCAGATAAATCCGAAGAACAGGTTGAAGAAGATGAATCTGAACAATTTTGGGGATGGTGATTCTTCGAGATTTAGTATTAGTCATGTTATCATTATTTCGAATTTCGTTGTTTTTTTTTTAATCTCATGTAAGACGCTTCCACATTAGTTATTTCAGTTGTAAAGACTTTGGTTTTTGAGATTATGATTAATAAACTGGTATTTCAGTTTATACTATGCTACGAGGCTGGTTGTTTTCAATTATGTGATTGTTAAACAACGCCGATGTCGACTAACCCCGGTCTCGGGGCGTGACATATTTAACACCAGCACTTTCTTGTTGGCTTTAAGGCTTATTTTTTGCTGGTCATTTAATTTTCCTCTGTGTCAGTATTATGAGGAAAATTCACCCTCGCAATTGCCTATGTCACCATCTGATACGTGCTTTTCTATTCTATTTTGAAGCATAAACATGTTAAATTGTTTGTTATAACACATTTTTTCCTGATTGTTGTCAAAATTGTTGAAATCAATGCGCTAATTCTAAAAGGCATCCCTCAATGACACTGCTCAATTAAGAACCATTGTTTTGATTTGTTCCTCCCCTTCCCTCCATACCATTGCATGGATCATAATGAAGATTGTTTGGTTACATGCCTGCAGGCATGGATAACCACCATCTCCTTGGCACTATGTAAGGTTGGTCTGGATGTTTCTTATCTTTGGAGACTGTCCTTTGTATTTTTAACTTCTTTCTCATGTTTCCTTGGTACTTACTCACATGCCTATAACAGTCGTTTGATCTGTCGGAGATGCTTAAGAAAAAGGAAGAAATGCTCTTAGATCGGCAACGGGTTTTGCGTTCCCGTCGCTATATAGCGACGGTTTGGGCAAAACAATCGCTTATTAAATTAAGCGATGGTTTTCTTACACTGTCGCTATATAGCGACGTTTTTTATTAAAACCGTCGTCTATTAAATTAAGCGACGGTTTATGAAAATTTGTCGCTATAATAGCGACGGTAGGATACAAGACCGTCGCACGTGAATGGCGACGGGTTTGTGGAACAGTCGCAATAATAGCAACGGTGTATTGTAAACCGTCGCTAATATAGCGACGGCTTTAATAAGACCGTCGCTATTATAGCGACAGGTTTAATTAAACCGTCGCTTAATTTAATATGCGACGGTTCTAATAAAAACCGTCGCTATATAGAAACGGGATATAAAAACCGTCGCTATTTGAGCAACGGTTTTACTAAAACCGTAGCTAATCCTTCCGTTTTTTGCAGTAGGTGTACATTTTTCCAGGGACTAAAATCTATTCCTAATTTCTGAGACTTAATTCCTCTATTTTGCACAAAGGATATAATTGTAGATATGATTATCAGTTGTTGAAGTGTTATGCGTTGCTTTAAAAAAATTAATTATTTACTAATCACTTGAATATAAATTTTAATATGGTACAAGCTCTAATTGTTCAGACCATTGCTAATCAGCGATACAAAAACATAAAGAGTGTTCTCAGTAAATCTGTTTTTTTTTTTTAAAAAAAAAAGGAGAAACAGAATGTGCACCTAAATTTGAGGGGTTTTTTTAAAAAATAATTTAATTTTAAAAAACTTTTTCAAAAATAATTTTAAAAAAAACATTTGCAAAATTAATGTAATCCGCGCTCACGGAGCGCGGACGCTGCTCACGTGGAGGAGCGTCCGCGCTCCGTAAGCACGGACGATGGTCCATGTCAGCAACATATTATTTTAGCGACGGAATTTATAAAAAAATCGTCGCTAATTGCCGACGGCTTTTTATACCGTCGCTAGATTAGCGACGGTCTTAAAACTGTCGCTAAATGCACATAAAACCGTCGCTAAAAGCGCATAATTTCATTAGAGAATTTGCGTGCTGCGAAAAGCCATTTTTGTTGTAGTGAAGACAGATCAAAAAACAGACAAAAAATTCATCAAGAAATAGGGGTGTTCATCGGTCGGTTTTTTTCTCTATCTTCACTAGGCACCAGGGGTGTTCATCGGTCGGTTCGGTTTGGTTTTTCTATCAAAATGGTTATTAATCCGAACCATTTTTCTTCAGTTCGGTTCGATTTTCTATCAAAATGGTTCGGTTATTTCGGTCGGTTAATTAGATTTTGATATAATTATTTAAATTAATAATATAAATATATTGTAAAATATAATATGTTACCTTTCTACATGTTTTCTTAGTAAAAGCTTTAAAGATAAGGTCTAAATTAATTAAGAAAACAACAGCAAACTTAAAATTATTCAAAATAGTTCTTCATTCACTAAATATCATATCAAATTATATAATATAAATAAAAATATAAAAAAATTTATTAATTTAATGAAATTTCGGTTTTGATATATATATTGATATATATAATCCGAAATCGAACCTAATAAGCTTCGATTTTAATATTTATATCCGAATTAAAAAAATTCAAAATCGAACCGACTGATGAAAACCCCTATTTATTGATGAATTTTTTGTCTATTTTTTATTATGTCTTCACTACAACAAAAATGGCTTTTCGCAGCGCGCAAATTCTCTAATGAAATTATGCGCTTTTAGCGACGGTTTTATGCGCTTTTAGCGACGGTTTGAAAATCGTCGCTAATTGGCGACGGTGTGATAACCGTCGCTGATGCAATTATAGCGACGGTTTAATAACTGTCGCTAAATTAGCGACGGTGTCTAAAACCGTCGGTAAATAGCGACGGTTTTATTATGAATTCCGTCGCGCACAAACATATTGTGAGAAACATTAAATTTTTGTGACATGTTCATTGATGTTTGAAATATCAAAATTATATTTACAAAAATGAGTTGTTATCATCCTTCTTGTCTATTCATATACTTTGATTTCTTTTGATAGTCTCTCGATGTAATCATCTATTCAGCTAACTTGTGAATTAAATTGATTATCATATTTAAATATCTTAAAAACTCGAAGTTACAAAATTCATAAATACATCAACTAAATTCTCAAGTAAAAAATGTTATATCTATTGAAATCCTATCTACATTAACGAGTTTTCAAAGCTCTTTGATAACACTAATATTTTAAATGCTCTTACCGATTGTTTAATGGTTCATATTACAACTAATATTTTAGTTAAAGTTGTCACGTTCGTAAAACAATTAGCGTCAACTATATCATTAAGTGAGGCACCCTTACAACTACTACCCTGATTTATTTATTGATGTTCTTTTTTCGAATTTATGATAACAAATTTATGGAGTAGATCTGTGATTAAATTTTAAGATGAACAAATACGTTATGTCCAATTTGAGACTTGTTATTAAAATTCTCCTATTTTAATACCAACTCAATATTTTCCTTAACTATTTTCAATTTTATAAATTCTTTGTTTTTCCATTTTTTTTTACTTTGTTAAGCATAATGTCACTATGTGAAAAATGACATTTTACTTCGCCAGACGATACTTCGGCAAAAATAAATTACGAAGTAATACGTTACCAATAACTTCATTAATAACACAAGCGAAGTAAAATAATATATTTTACTTCGGTTGTGTAAAAACACGGGCTTCACTTTAAATTTTTTTCTTATTTTACTTCGGCATATTATTTTTGATGAAGTAACAAACCAATAAAAAAAGGTCTTACTGAAGTAAAAAACTGAACCGAAAAATTTTATTAATTTAATATCGAATTTGAGCGACGGTTAAAGAAGAACCCGTCGCGATATTATAAATCAGCGACGGTTTAAATTCAACCATCGCTAAAAATAGCGACGGATTGGCATAAACCGTCGCCGATCTGAAACACAAGCGAAGTAAATAGATGAGCCGATAAGTTCTACGTAGGGTCTCAACTAAGTAAAGAGGTTGTGCCTGTCTGAGAGGTAAACAAGTCACTTCGTTCTTTCCTCCTAAATTTCTGTCGTTCCCGTCTGCCTT